>NC_035441.2:122749181-122848810 GCF_002127325.2 Helianthus annuus
GTGTGGTTCAGAATGTTTTTAAGTTTCTCAAATATGATGTTTTTTTCTTGGGATCTCTACACACTCTCTCTATATATACAGTTATATGCAGATATGGATTACACCATGTATTGGAATATATAATTATATACTGATACAGAACACACCATGTATTGGAAGATGGATCAAATTGGTGTTCCTTCTGACTCAGGTTAGGTTCAATTGCCACTCTCCTCAAGTTCGATTGACAATGAGGTAGTGGTGGAGTGGTTGGGGAAAGAATTGGTGTTCCTTGTGACCCATGTTCGATTCCCACTCTCCTCATTATTTTCTGCGGCATGCAGGTGAAGAGCGAATACGGGTGGCACCGGTTCGACTTTGATGGAAAGCGAGGTTTTACCAATTATTCCACTGTCGTGCCTTCGGTCGGGTGGAAGTCGGGTTTCCGCACATCTGGGGAGAGCCAAAGAACCGACGGCGATCGAGTAGTCGATCTTAGCCACAGCGCCCAGTATCACGTTGGTTTGCAGATAATTTCTTGCCATTCAATAAAAAAAATTTAGCTAGATTTGGACGAGCCCACTCAATTTTTAATTGTCTTTTTCTTGTGATTATGACCCTTCTCCTATCCCCACTTGATTACTTCAGTGTTTTCCAATAAACCCATCAATGTTTTGGCCTCAGTTTAGGTGAATTTTCTCTTTGAACTAACAAATTTGACATCAAGGCTATTTAATATGATGGTCTTGTGTTCTTTTGTGTTAATTACTTAAGAAGATTAATATAAAATAGCTATTAGTCACATATTAAATTCATATAATAATATCAACTATGTTATATTTTGTTTTAATATCATTAAGTTATACCTTGTATAAATGATCAGTAAAGTGGTTAGCTTAATGTATATCACCAAAAAAATTTATTTTTATTTCCATGCCATCTTGTCCATTATACAATTTATAATCGTCAACCCACAAAGAAAACTTGATGAAAGGGATGCACTTAATATGATAGTGCGATTATAACTAGATAATTAATAAATATTTCATTTATGATATACCATATATAATATAAAAATACGTACGGTGATGTTTTTGTTTTCAAGAAACATAACGAAAATGAACAAAACGTGATAACATAGAGTAATATTCTTTCTCTGGTTATCCTTCTTTGTTTTTATTCGTAAAAACCAAGTTTTTTGGTAACTTTGTACATGGACATCATATTTGGGTAGCTAAAAGAATGTTTAAAAAACGAAATATCTGAAAAAAAGACCAACATGTGATAACTATATGATGTAACACCCGCACACACACACATATAATGGGAGAGAGTTATCTTAGGTCACCAGTGGCACGTTATATCACGCCAAATTTGAATATGGATCCCTCTATAGCGCCGCCAACACTACTACGGTGGGTGCTATGGGGTGGGTTTTTCCATCTCCCGTTATCCTCTTTGCGGTGTCATCCTCTGCACAATGTTTCCCCCCACTCACACACATATATATATACATACATATGTATGTATAATTGAAGGGGTTATATAACCTCCTTACCACTACACCCTCTTTTGATATAAAGCCTTATAAAACCCCTTTCTTACGCATTTCGCCACTTATCGCATAACGCCCCTACACATGGTCTTAAGACCATGTGTGGTGGTTTAGTGAATAATGCCCCCACCCTTGGGCATTTTCTGCCATATGGCAGTACAGTCAGCAAGGGGCATTATTTGGCGTTTTTCTAAAATGGGTGTGTTGGGGATGTGGATATTATGTTAAAAAGGTGTAAAAAATTAAATAAAAATAAAAAAACAACAAAAAAAGCTATTGGACTAAAAAAGGAAGATTAAATGGGATTGGCCAATTCAAAATGTTGCAAGCGTTGTTAGAAAAACGCCAAAATAGAAAAGCTGGCCAAACACACCAGGGTTGGTTCCCCGGCGTGTTTGGGCGGGATTGGGCAAAAAAAAAAACCCCTCAGGAGCCACTACGGGTGATCTAAGAACTTATATATTTTGTGACAAACGCTAGAACTCTATTAAAAACATTCAAATTCAAATAAGAATTACATTTATCATTATTATTAAAATACAATATAAAAAATAAATTTACACATTTAAATTTACATGCATTGGTAAATAAAGAAAATTTGCACTTGAGAAAACTACCACTTACACATATGTAAAAAAATTTACTTACACATGTGTAAAAACTTATTAAGAGTAATTTTGAAAGAAATGATGGATTATTTGGAAAGTAAATTCTTTTTTTAAGTAGTGTATTTTAATAATAATAAGAATAGTAGCATAAAAAATGAATTTTATTGGTTTTTTCATTATTTCTCACGGTTATAAAGAGCGTAAAAATCGCGAGCCCAATTATTATTAAATTTAAATTGAAAATTAAATTTGTAAAACTTAAATGATTTCTCTCACTAATGAATTAATTTTGTTCTTTTTGTCCTATCTCTTTCTCATCACAAGTTTTAAACATAAGCTCTAATCCTTGTTCGAATCTACAAAACTAGCAACACCGTGAGCTCGTTATGAGAAGAAGAGGTGGGGGGTTTCTCTCGTAACCACCCTCCAACGTGAGAATAAGTATTGTTCTTTCTAGAGAGAGAAAGTATAAGCTTAGAGTGAGAGTAGAGTGAACGGAATGGTTTCACCTTTGGAGAAGTGTGGTATTTATAGCCGAAGGGTTGGAGGAGGTTGGAGAAGGATTGAATGAGACGTCGTTGTCAAGGAATATCGATTTAGTCTCCTCTCTTGTGATAGTTAGTGCCTGCAGAGGTGGGAGTACGTCCTAGGACTCTGATTGGCCACACATCGCTTTCTGGGTGTACTTGTTGTCCCGTTTATTTCCAGTCGTTGGTAGAGGTTTGAGGATAGGTGGACTGGCTTCTTGTGATTGACAACACGTCGCTTTTGGTTGTACCTCTTGTCCCCTGCACAATGGCATTTAGTGGAGATCACCTAGTACAGTGCCTGGCGAACAATGATTGGTTACAAGTCACTTTCACCTTGTGCCATTTGTCTCCTTCGTGTTGGAATAGTACCACGCAGCGGGAGTCATATGCGGGTGGTTTATTACGACCAGTTGGCTGTTTTTTGGTTTAGACGAGTTTAGTCATGGGTTCGCTAGGGTTTAATATGGGCACGCGGGGGGTCCAAAACCATATCTCTTCAAGTGCTTGCGAATGAGCGGCTAGAATTCTGAACTAGTTGACCTTTTTTTTTTATTTTTCCGTAGATGGCGCTTTGCGGGTGATAACCCACTTGTGGTACACAGTTGTGTAATTCTTTGACTGAGGATTGGCCATTATTGGGCGGTTCGAGGTCCGCCTCTGATGGGCGCTTGTGTTTTACCTTCCTTGTTTGCGAATGCCCTTTCGCAGGTGGGCATCTAATATTTGAAAAGATTCCTCTAGGATAAGGGTTGGTGGGGGCTGTCACACCCCCAAAATCCACCTGCGGAGTATCACCGCTTGGGAGCGTGACTGACCAGGATCAAGCCACCAATCATATTGAACATGTAATTAATATTAAGTAAAATAAATGTAAACCATCCATCCAATACGATAGGTGTTCAAAACATAACCATAGTTTCAAAGTGTAGCGGAAGCATAGTAAATAATCCAACAATAGTTAATAGTTTTAAATGTCATAATAGTTCAACGTAGAAACCACGATCCTTGTCCACAACGACCCGCTTCTCCAGTGCAAACTCCAAGTACCTAACGATCTGCAAGGCATGTAACAGAATGATCAACAAACTAGTTGAGCGAGTTCACAGTAAGTAAATGCGTAACAGTAAGTAACGGGTGGCTCTACTGGGCCAATAGTAAGTTATACAGGTGGGGGCTTCCCATGTTATGTGACCACTAGACTATTCGTATCAACTACTCGTATCATCCCTGTTCTTCATCCGAGAACAGTAGCGTGTATGGGGTGTGCGTAGGTTTTACGCACGTATCCTTCACAACCGAGGATAGAAGTAAGTAATGCGTACACGTAGGTTTTACGTGCGTGCCTGACATCCGAGGCAGTAATTGGCATATGACCACGTAGGTGTTATCCTAACCTACGGAACCGTCCTGACATCCGAGGATAGAAGTAAGTAATGCGTACACGTAGGTTTTACGTGCGTGCCTGACATCCGAGGCAGTAATTGGCATATGACCACGTAGGTGTTATCCTAACCTACGGAACCGTCCTGACATCCGAGGACCATAGTAGGTGATAGTCTAGGAAAAGCATATATACGTTCTTAGTCAATGGTAACCTTTATCCCATTCCCACGACCCGGGAATCCCATGCCTTAGTAGGAGTGTGAACTCACCTTGGTTTGCTCGGTATGCTAGGTTATGCACTCACAAGTAATTAATCAAGTCCTATTGTATGCACGTATAACAAATCAGTTCATGTTCGAAATGATACGCTAGTAATCTAATATCACATAGTGTTTGATAGCCAATATCATGTATCAATCATGTATCACGTAACAGTTAACCCATTCATACAATTCACGTAATTCATATGAACATTTACAGGATCATGCACCTCTCAAAAACTCAGACAAGTATGGGGGGGGGGGGTCTCCCCTGTTCAAAACTTGGGTAACACATGATATATCATACAACTTCGGACATATAATCAGTATGCAAACTCAGACATGGTCAATCATATTAAACTCAGTGCATTAGATAGTCCATCAGTATATAATCCATTAAACTCGGCCCAACCATTTAGTCATTAAACTCGGTCCAACTATATAACATTAAACTCGGTCCAACTATGTAACATTAAACTCGGACCATACACATGAAATTAAGGTCGGATCAATTGTTATTATAATAAACTCGGATAAGAGATCCAATTATACTCGGACAAGAGATCCAATTATACTCGGACAAGGGATCCAATTATACTCGGACAAGGGATCCAATTATACTCGGACCATGAGCACACATTAAGTTCGGACCATTTGAAATTCATTAAATTCGGTCCATTATCAAGACATTAAACTCGGTCCACTCACAATTAGGTAAACTCGGACTCTAGCCCATGAATTAAACTCGGACAAGAGGGTCCAATTTAAACTCGGACTAGATGATCTAATTTAAACTCGGACTAGATGATGCGCATTATGTTCGGACCAAGCCCATTTATTACATTCGGACCATATTCATGAAATTAAAGTCGGACTAGGGTGAGGGGGGGTTTAAACTCGGGCAACTTCAATTCATTTAAACTCAGGCAACATTTCATTATCATACTCAGACAAACATAGCTCGTGAACTTTCAATTTCACATTAACAATCATAGCAGTTACGTTTATCATTCAATCAAACCCTAATATCAAACACAGTGACGGCAGAATCATAATCAATCCACTCATGCTCAACAATAATCAAACTATATCATTATAGGAACCATCTATCAATCATACGACTAATCATTATCATCAATAGTTCAGAATCAAATCAAAATCACAACCTATCACGTGAAGACTAGGGTTTTATAAGCATCAATCAATCAACAATTAGTCAAGAATTGATACAATCAAATAATCAACGCACAATCATTAACAATTACCTTGAATGATTCCAACGAAATAGAGAAATCGAAAGTGATGAATGCCTTGTGCCAATGATGGTGGTGATGATGATTGCTAGAGAGATGAATGTACGTGCTTTGGTTTTTGTGCCAAATGATTAGTGGAAGAGTTTAGGGTTATGTATTACTAGAATTCCACTAATTGTCTTCTACATCCTCAAGTATTATATTTTACAATAGTGCACTATTCCAATTAATTACACAGTTTCACCACCAAGTTTACACATTTGACAAGTTTATCATAATTAACACATAGTCATGCACAATCACACACTACACTTCATTATACCAAAACGTAAACAATTCCATAGTAATCAATTGTGCAATTTAAACAGCTAAACAATACTTGAACGTGCAATAAATGCGGAATAAGAATCTTGGAAATTCGAGTTGTCACATTATCCCCAACTTGAAAGAAATTTCGTCCCGAAATTTGGTACGCACTCACTGAGGAAGCTAGGTAAGTTACATCGTTCACTGGTTTTCCTGGGGTGTCACATCATCCCCCCGTTGATTTGGAATTTCGTCCCGAAATTCAGTAGTAGTAGCTTCAGCCTCAGTAGTGGTTGCATTGGTTTCGAATAACTGGGGTACTTTTCTGTCATCTGGTCTTCGCGTTCCCAGATGTACTCTGGGCCACGTCGGGAGTTCCAACGAACTCGAACAAGAGGGATTCTCTTGTGTTTGCGGACCTTAACATCCCGGTCCGTGATTTCAACTGGCTCCTCGACGAACTGCAACCGCTCGTCGATAGTGAGTTCCTTAAAAGAAATGATGAGGGTTTCATCTGATAAGCACTTCTTTAAGTTCGACACATGAAAGACATTGTGAACTGCTCCGAGTTCAGCTGGTAAGTTCAACTTGTAGGCTACTTTGCCAATCTTTTCTAAGATTTCGAATGGTCCGACATACCGCGGATTCAGTTTGCCCCTTTTGCCAAAACGTACCACACCCTTCCAGGGTGAGACTTTCAATAATACCCGGTCCCCGACCTGAAATTCCAAAGGCTTTCTACGCTTGTCCGCGTAGGCTTTCTGACGGTCGCGTGCTGCCGCCATGCGTTGTCGTATCTGTGCTATCTTTTCTGTGGCGTCCACTACAATCTCTGGACCCGTAATCTGACTATCCCCCACCTCTGCCCAACAGAGAGGTGACCGGCATTTACGTCCGTACAATGCCTCGAATGGAGCGGCTTGAATGCTGGTGTGATAGTTGTTATTGTATGAAAACTCCACTAAAGGGAGGTGCTTTTCCCAGCCGTTGCCGAAATCGATAACACACGCTCGAAGCATGTCTTCTAGAGTTTGAATCGTTCGCTCAGACTGCCCATCCGTCTGAGGATGATATGCTGTGCTCATGTCTAATCGTGAGCCGAAAGATTTATGCATTGCTTGCCATAGCTCTGACGTGAATCGTGCATCGCGATCCGAAATAATAGAGGTGGGCACTCCGTGCCTCGAAACAACTTCTTTAAGATAGACGTCTGCGAGAGTGGAGAACTTGTCCGTTTCCTTAATCGGCAGGAAGTGTGCAGACTTGGTGAGTCGATCAACTATGACCCATATTGTATCATTCCCACGCTGAGATCTAGGTAAACCTGTAACAAAATCCATGGAAATTTCTTCCCATTTCCATTGCGGTATCTTAGGCTGCTGAAGTAGGCCTGATGGTTTCTGGTACTCGATTTTAACCCTTGCACATGTCAAACATTTGCCGACGTAAGTTGCGATAAGAGCTTTCATGTTTGGCCACCAATAAGTTGTTCTGATATCGTGGTACATCTTATCCGACCCTGGATGTACCGAGTAGCGAGACTTGTGCGCTTCGTCCATCACAAGTTCGCGTAAACCGCCATAAAGTGGGACCCAAATACGCCCCGTTACATAGTAGGCGCCGTCTTCCTTTTGTTCCATTTGTTGCCTTGAGCCACGTAAGGCTTCAGCCTTGACGTTTTCGGGTTTTAGTGCTTCTATCTGAGCAGCTCGTATCTGTGCAGGAAGACTAGACTGGATGGTAAGCTGTAGTGCTCGTACACGCTTAGGTAAAGTGTCCTTCCGACTGAGGGCATCAGCCACAACATTGGCCTTGCCTGGATGGTACTTGATGGCGCATTCGTAGTCGTTCAGAAGTTCAACCCATCTCCGTTGACGCATATTCAAATCCTTTTGCTTAAGAATATGCTCGAGACTCCTGTGATCGGTGTAAATCGTGCACCTGGTACCGTACAGGTAGTGTCGCCATATCTTAAGCGCGAAAACAACAGCTCCCAGCTCTAAATCATACGTCGTATAATTCCGTTCATGAACCTTGAGTTGACGAGAGGCGTAGGCAATAACTTTATCCCGCTGCATCAATACACAACCAAGCCCCTGTATCGATGCGTCACAGTAAACCACGAAGTCATCTGTGCCCTCTGGCAATGAGAGAATAGGTGCGCTGCAAAGCCTATCCTTTAAGTACTGAAAAGCAGTTTCCTGCGTATTACCCCATCTGTAAACGACACCTTTCTGTGTTAGCATAGTAAGCGGCTGCGCGATCTTGGAGAAGTCTTTGATAAACCGCCTGTAGTACCCTGCCAAACCCAAAAATTGGCGTATTTCTGTTGGTGTACGCGGTGCTGGCCAATCCCTGATCGAATCTACCTTGGATGGATCGACATGAATCCCATCCTTATTCACCACATGGCCTAAGAAGTGGACTTCATGAAGCCAGAAGTCGCATTTTGAAAACTTTGCGTACAGTTGCTCTTTTCGAAGAAGTTCCAAGATAAGGCGTAAGTGCTGCTCGTGCTCCTCCTGACTCTTGGAGTAAATCAAAATGTCGTCGATGAAAACGATGACGAACTTGTCAAGATAAGGTTTGCACACCCTGTTCATAAGATCCATGAAGACTGCAGGCACGTTTGTAAGCCCAAATGGCATGACAAGAAACTCGTAGTGACCGTAACGAGTTCTGAAAGCGGTTTTGGAGACGTCCTCATCCCGGACTCTCAGCTGATGATACCCTGACCTCAAATCTACCTTGGAGTAATAACACGACCCTTGCAACTGGTCGAATAAGTCATCTATGCGCGGAAGAGGATAACGGTTCTTCACCGTCACCTTATTGAGTTCACGGTAGTCGATGCACATTCTGAACGTACCGTCTTTCTTCTTTACAAATAACACTGGAGCTCCCCAAGGCGAAGAGCTTGGACGAATAAAGCCCTTTTCCAAGAGCTCTTGTAGCTGCTTCGACAGTTCTTCTAGTTCGGTTGGAGCTAAACGATACGGTGCGCGGGCTATTGGTGCTGCTCCAGGAGCCAACTCAATCTGAAACTCAACTTGACGATGAGGCGGTAAACCGGGTAAATCTTCAGGAAACACCTGAGGGAAGTCACGTACAACTGGGATATCCTCCAGCTTCTTTTCCTTTGCTGATGCATCAGTAACTAGAGCCAAAATTGCGGTGTGGCCCTTCCGCAAACATTTCTGAGCCTTCCAGAAAGAGGTGATGCCAACCATAGCACCACTCTTGTCGCCTTGAACTTCGAGAGGTTCTTGACCCGAATGAGGAATGCGAACAATCTTTTCTTTGCATAGGATTTCTGCTGGCTGTTGCTGCCGGCGATTCCGATTTGCAGGTCGTGGACTCCTGAATCCTTAGCTTCTGCTGTGCTCTGGTGATCACTATTCTTGCGCTGCTGCTATGCTTGAGACTGAACGGTAGCCGAACCCTTGCTGGAAGTGGTAGCAGAAGTGGTAGCGATAGTAATAGGGATGATACAACTAGGCAGCCTGTTCTGTTCCACTGCCTGGTCCGTGAGGCGATGAGCAAGACGCTGAATGTCTTGGATATTGTCGAGGTTAGCCGATGTATCATGGCTCTGAATCTCTGAGGCTAGACCCTTGAGGTACAATTCGATACACTTGCTTGGAGGGTCCACCATGGTTGGACACAAGATGGCCAATTCGTTCGTCCGTTTCGTATAAGCATCAATTCCTGACCCCGTCATTTTCAAATGGTAAAGCTCCACTTCCAACTTGTGGATGTCATGACGTGTGCAGTGTTCCCTTTTAATGCGTTCTTTGAATTCGTTTCATGGGGTGGCGTTAGCAGTTGCCAACCCTAGTATCTGTACTTGCGCGTTCCACCAGATTAGCGCGATTTCTTCCAAAGTACCAGTGGCGTACTTGACCCTGCGAGCCTCAGGGCATTCACACATCTCGAATACCGACTCGAGCTTCCCAAACCAATGGAGTAGTCCAACTGCTCCTTCTGGGCCACTGAATGTGTTTGGACGACAGTCCATGAAGTTCTTGAATGTGCAGGCATGTTGCTATGCGTTCTGACCCGTTGCGCGAGAAAGATAGGTCAAGGTTAAGCGCGAGAGTTGGGTCACGAGAGTAGGATCTAACATCCTAGAATAGGTCTGGAATAGCAGGTTATACCTCCTGCTTGTGCGGCTGCAAGTGCCGCAGCAACTTGTTCGTTAATGAGAGCCGTCAACTGGGCTTGAGTCATGTCAACACGTCCAGACATGATCGAACAGTAAAGGTAGCATAAGTAAGAATGGTTCACGAATAGTGCGATGACAGAAGAGTGTAAGCACGTATGTGTTCTCAAGCAATAACAAGTTGTGAGCAAAGTAATGTAAGCATACTACGAGCAAAGTTCTATGCAAATTCTAGCATGTAGGCAATAAACATAAACCTTATTACCTAGGAAGTTGAGTCTTGCACGTGGAGCGAAGCGTCGTTGTGGATCGTTGAGAGCACTGTTCTGGTTATAGTCTGGTTTTAATAAAAACGTTTTTCCATATTAAAACCAAGTTCTCTATAACCAATGGCTCTGATACCAATCTGTCACACCCCCAAAATCCACCTGCGGAGTATCACCGCTTGGGAGCGTGACTGACCAGGATCAAGCCACCAATCATATTGAACATGTAATTAATATTAAGTAAAATAAATGTAAACCATCCATCCAATACGATAGGTGTTCAAAACATAACCATAGTTTCAAAGTGTAGCGGAAGCATAGTAAATAATCCAACAATAGTTAATAGTTTTAAATGTCATAATAGTTCAACGTAGAAACCACGATCCTTGTCCACAACGACCCGCTTCTCCAGTGCAAACTCCAAGTACCTAACGATCTGCAAGGCATGTAACAGAATGATCAACAAACTAGTTGAGCGAGTTCACAGTAAGTAAATGCGTAACAGTAAGTAACGGGTGGCTCTACTGGGCCAATAGTAAGTTATACAGGTGGGGGCTTCCCATGTTATGTGACCACTAGACTATTCGTATCAAGTACTCGTATCATCCCTGTTCTTCATCCGAGAACAGTAGCGCGTATGGGGTGTGCGTAGGTTTTACGCACGTATCCTTCACAACCGAGGATAGAAGTAAGTAATGCGTACACGTAGGTTTTACGTGCGTGCCTGACATCCGAGGCAGTAATTGGCATATGACCACGTAGGTGTTATCCTAACCTACGGAACCGTCCTGACATCCGAGGATAGAAGTAAGTAATGCGTACACGTAGGTTTTACGTGCGTGCCTGACATCCGAGGCAGTAATTGGCATATGACCACGTAGGTGTTATCCTAACCTACGGAACCGTCCTGACATCCGAGGACCATAGTAGGTGATAGTCTAGGAAAAGCATATATACGTTCTTAGTCAATGGTAACCTTTATCCCATTCCCACGACCCGGGAATCCCATGCCTTAGTAGGAGTGTGAACTCACCTTGGTTTGCTCGGTATGCTAGGTTATGCACTCACAAGTAATTAATCAAGTCCTATTGTATGCACGTATAACAAATCAGTTCATGTTCGAAATGATACGCTAGTAATCTAATATCACATAGTGTTTGATAGCCAATATCATGTATCAATCATGTATCACGTAACAGTTAACCCATTCATACAATTCACATAATTCATATGAACATTTACAGGATCATGCACCTCTCAAAAACTCAGACAAGTATGGGGGGGGGTCTCCCCTGTTCAAAACTTGGGTAACACATGATATATCATACAACTTCGGACATATAATCAGTATGCAAACTCAGACATGGTCAATCATATTAAACTCAGTGCATTAGATAGTCCATCAGTATATAATCCATTAAACTCGGCCCAACCATTTAGTCATTAAACTCGGTCCAACTATATAACATTAAACTCGGTCCAACTATGTAACATTAAACTCGGACCATACACATGAAATTAAGGTCGGATCAATTGTTATTATAATAAACTCGGATAAGAGATCCAATTATACTCGGACAAGAGATCCAATTATACTCGGACAAGGGATCCAATTATACTCGGACAAGGGATCCAATTATACTCGGACCATGAGCACACATTAAGTTCGGACCATTTGAAATTCATTAAATTCGGTCCATTATCAAGACATTAAACTCGGTCCACTCACAATTAGGTAAACTCGGACTCTAGCCCATGAATTAAACTCGGACAAGAGGGTCCAATTTAAACTCGGACTAGATGATCTAATTTAAACTCGGACTAGATGATGCGCATTATGTTCGGACCAAGCCCATTTATTACATTCGGACCATATTCATGAAATTAAAGTCGGACTAGGGTGAGGGGGGGTTTAAACTCGGGCAACTTCAATTCATTTAAACTCAGGCAACATTTCATTATCATACTCAGACAAACATAGCTCGTGAACTTTCAATTTCACATTAACAATCATAGCAGTTACGTTTATCATTCAATCAAACCCTAATATCAAACACAGTGACGGCAGAATCATAATCAATCCACTCATGCTCAACAATAATCAAACTATATCATTATAGGAACCATCTATCAATCATACGACTAATCATTATCATCAATAGTTCAGAATCAAATCAAAATCACAACCTATCACGTGAAGACTAGGGTTTTATAAGCATCAATCAATCAACAATTAGTCAAGAATTGATACAATCAAATAATCAACGCACAATCATTAACAATTACCTTGAATGATTCCAACGAAATAGAGAAATCGAAAGTGATGAATGCCTTGTGCCAATGATGGTGGTGATGATGATTGCTAGAGAGATGAATGTACGTGCTTTGGTTTTTGTGCCAAATGATTAGTGGAAGAGTTTAGGGTTATGTATTACTAGAATTCCACTAATTGTCTTCTACATCCTCAAGTATTATATTTTACAATAGTGCACTATTCCAATTAATTACACAGTTTCACCACCAAGTTTACACATTTGACAAGTTTATCATAATTAACACATAGTCATGCACAATCACACACTACACTTCATTATACCAAAACGTAAACAATTCCATAGTAATCAATTGTGCAATTTAAACAGCTAAACAATACTTGAACGTGCAATAAATGCGGAATAAGAATCTTGGAAATTCGAGTTGTCACAGGGGCTGATGTGACGTCTAACACTGTTACAACGTATGGCGTATTGCGCATCAGACATCTTTTTTGCTTTTTGCAGGCACATGACGGCTACGCGCCCACTTGCTTCGTCATTCTGGTTTTCCCGTCTGACGTGGAATTTCCTTATTCGCCCTCCTGCGCACGGCGGTCTGCACGTTTTCCCATCGCATTAAACGCGATAGGTATTAACAGGGAAGGTCTCATTAGTTTTCATCACCGTTTCGAATTTCTCTCCATCTTTTTCTCTCGTAAATCTTGAAGATCTTCGAACTTTTCTTGATCATTTTTCCAGAAATATGTTTTATTCTTCGCAAGTCCAACCAAAGGGCAAGAATGTGTTATTCATTGCATCTACATGTGTAGACAATCCATATATGACGTATAGAAGTGATTAGAATGCAATTACTGATGATATATGGTAGTAAACTCAAGAAATGGAGGGTGTTATTGGTTAAAATAATGTAATTTTGCCTAAAATGGTGATTTTATGAAAAATGATGTTTTGATCATTAAGTGTATTTGGGCTTCTGGCTTATACTTGTTGGGCTCGTGTATCAGGTGTATTGAGCTCATTGTGTTATTATATATGGGCCAAGCTTATTGTTATGTTGGTTGTTATTGTTGTTGCTCAATATGTTATCTGGTGAAAGTATAGGGGCTTTTGTGGAAATATTCAGGGACTGCGATCATCTCTTGACATTCTTTTGGACCTGGATGTAAATATGGTGTGGCGAGCATATAAAAGCTCTTTGTCTGATCTGAGGGCTTATTCACTCTCTCGCACATACTTTCACTTTCTCTCTGTAATATTAGGGTTTGTTATAGTTGTTAGTCTGTTAAAGATCTTGTTGTAGTCTCTCATCTGTGTTTACAGAGATACTGATCTTCTATTATTGATGAAGGATTCTATCTATATTTTTGTATTGTTTAATGATCTTACAATTGTAAGATCAGTTGGTATTGGGGGGCAAATATTTGGGTTGGTTTAATAAGATTTTGTCACCTGGTTTTATCGCTATTTCTTGTGTTTGTTTTGTGTTCGATCTTCATTCATGTTTGTTAACAAAAATGATGTTTTGATCATTACCGACTGATGTATATTAGATGGTGATTGTATGAAAAATGATGTTTTGATCAATACTATTTGATGTATATGAACTAGATTAACTATTGAAAGGTGTTTAGATCATTAAATTTGATTAAAGCATTGAAAATGGTAAAAAGAAACAATAAAAAAATGGTAAGAATGGTGTTTTATGCCAAAATTACCAAAAAAAAATCATATGGATGTTTTGGCTAGATTAATTGGCAACGATTGGTGCAATAGATCATTTACACTTATTATAATGTGGTTAGGGTGGTTTGTGTGCACTTGAAACGGTTGATTTTCTATAACGAGTCAAAATGTGTTAAACTCACAACTCAAAGGCTTCAAACTTATTTCCTGACGTTCGTTTATAGATTAGTAGATGCCAATATTTCTAAACATTCAAATGAAGTTTGTTAGGAGTAAAATAACATACCAACTAATAACTTAATGGTGTTATATGTCATTTTGTGTGGCCTTTGAAGTGGTAAAGGGCATTTGGGAAAATATCCGCAAATGATATATCTAGACACAAGGTGAGTTTGTATAACTCCCCAAGCATCAAATTTGTGTAATATTGATCATACAAGATCTTATTCAGTGAATCCTAAAAGAGTGTGGTAGCATTATTTGCAGGGTCGGCATGACGTGATTGGGCTAGTACGTATAAATACAATTGTAAATTTGTATATAACGGACCAAAATCTTATAGAGTGGTATACTACTATAAATTTAATTTATATTTATATTTATGTATATATGTATGTGTGTCTATTGGGGTGTTTGGGATTGCTTATTTAACTCAAAAATGACTTTTTGGCAAAGTGACATATTGACTTAGGGTGTACGGTGTGGGCGGCAAAGGGCTTCGGCAAACTCAGTTTGCCGCTCGGGAACACCGCCGCCTACCCCCCCCCTTGCCGTGCGGTTTGCTTGAGGATCGGTGACCAGTTGCCGATCGGTGTTTGTGCCTTCCAACGGCTATATAGCCGTTACAATATAAAAAATTAATTTTTAACTTTATAAATTAAAACAAATCCATTTCCATTTTCACCAAACAAACCCAACCTCCATATTCACTACCATTCTTACTCAATTTTTCAAATCTTTTCAAAGAAATGGAAGGCCCAAACAAAGGTGAAGGCAAGAAAAAAATGTAGGGTCCAGTTTGAAGGCGGGGGCTCAAGATAAACGCGGTGGTTCGGGTGGTTCTAGTGTGCCGTTTCATCCCCAACTTGACTTTGCTCATCAAACCCAACCTCCATTTTTTTAACCAACCCATGCATCCAAATTTCGGTTATGATAGCCAACCCCACCAAAATTGGATGCTACACGGTCCGACGATGGTTTGACCCGGTGTTTATGATTACCCCCTAGACGCCCAAAATTCTTTTGACCCGTTTGCTTTTCAAACCTCACGCTCACAATCACCGAATGACATACAAGATGACTCCGAAGAAGAGTTCGTGTCGGATACCCAAGAGCAACATTATGATGAGGATGAGGATGAAGATGTTACCGTTCAAGAAAATCCCGTAAACCAAAATGAAGCCGCACCGGAAAGAAGAGGAAAAGCGAAACGGGAAAATTGGACGTCTAAATAAGAAGAGGCGTTGGCAAAGGCTTATGTTCACACTCGCTAGAAAACGTGAGATCGCAAAAAAAATATGGATGGCCTTGTAATTTTTAGTTTTTTTAAACTTAGATTTTAATGTAATGCTTTCTTTATATTTATAAAAGTTTGATGTTTTATTCATTTTATCTTAAATTAAAAAAATAAAAAATAAAAAATAAAAAAAAAGTTTACCAATTCAATAAATGTCTAACCATTGCCAACACTTTTCAGTAGTTTAAACACTTTTTATTGAATGACATGGCACACTCTCATTGGTTGATTTTTAAGTTTACCACTCTCAAGTGATTAATCACTCCTTACACCCTTAGAGCATCCACAATAAAGGTATTTTTGGGTGTTTTTAAGAAGAGAGGGTGTGAGATGGAGGAGAGAGAGTGTGGTGATGTATGTGAGGAAAAATGGATGGAAGGAAGTAATGTTAGTGTGATGTAGGGTTGTTCAAATTGCTCGGCGCTTGATGCTCGTTCGATGCTCGCTCGAAAAATGCTCGGAATTTGCTCGTTCGATTCAGCTCGATTCAAAAAACGCTCAATTCAGATCGGTTCGGTTTGTAAACGAACCGAGCACGAGCAAAGGTCCGCTCAGTTCGGTTCGGATCGGTTAGCTCGCTTTATTTTTTAATATGTATATGTGTATGTGTTCGTGTCATTTTTTATGAAATGATTAGAGGCTCACATTAACAATGTTTGATCCAAGATCCAAATATAGCTCATTTAAGTAGTTAGAACTGAAGTTCAATACCAATAGTCGATTGTCCAATGCTGAAATGTGAAGTATCGATCAATACTCAAGTCTCAACCCGCTATAAGCTATTCGATTCAGATGTACAAGATCCGAATCAAAACCCCCCATTGGCCATCATTATTCGATTTCTCCATCGCCACTTGCCAAGACGCCAACTCACCAGGGTTTCTGCTTCAATCGGTTCATTCAATTTCAAATTTCCCATAGAACAAGGGTATGCTTCAATCGGTAGATGATTTATCTTCCCGTTCATTTAATCTCGATAGAACTAGTTGAGCGTTTTCGTATTCCTTTTTATTTGTTAAATTTTTTACTTGTGTTCTAATTGGACGAAAACTTCACTTTATTCGGATAACTAGCACCCCATCGTCATTTTCGTTTTTGTTCTACGACGCTTGATACTTGCTCGACGCTCGTTCGAAAAATGCTCGGTTCGAAAGACGCTCGCTCGACTTTGGCTCGGTTGAAGAAATGCTAGGTTCGGTTCGGTTTATAAATGAACCGAGCCAAGCAAAGGTCTGATCGGTTCGGTTCGGCTCGTGAACAGCTCTAGTGTGATGTAGGAGAGAGGAGAGAGAAGATAAGTTTTTTATAGATGTTTTTTTTTGTGAAAGGGCAACAAAGAGTTTTGGGCAAGTGCCATGTGGCACCCCAAAGACACCCACTTAATATTTCTTATTGTGGGTGCTCTTATAACTTATCTAAAAGGAGTTTTTAAAAAAATGTTTGGATTAACATATATGGTGGGAAAAGTCAATAAGTTGTTTTATAAAAGGTGTTTGACTTAGCTTATTCAAATAAAATGATCAAAAAGAACATTCTTTAAAAAGTTAAAAGGGTTAGATTATGGCATTTTTGTAATTGTTTCTTTAAAAGTTAAAAAGACTTTTAAAAAAAGCCAAATTATTTTCAAAATGATTTTTCCCCCTTATGCAATAAATTATTTGCCAATGATCTCTAGATCAAGTGGTGGAAGGCTTGCATTTCTCTTGAGAGATGCAAGTTCAACTCCCACTTGGTGCAAAGTGAGGCACTTGTGGACAATGATGGGAGACCCAGGGAAACCTTGGTTGGATCCATGAGCCAAACGGGTTTTACCGGTAATTTCACCGTCGTGCCTACGGGTGGGTAGGTTACCGGGTTTTCCCCAGAATTGGTGGTGGACTCGGGTTACTCTCGGAGTACTCCGTTTGTCCAGTGAGTGCCCCGAGAGTGCTCGGGATTGATTCTGTTGGCCGTTAAAAAAAATGCAAAAAATTATTTTTAAAAATACTTTCACTTATCCAAACACTATTTCTCCTCATTGACCTTTTCAAATTCCCCCTTATGCAAAATTTTTTTTTAAAATACTTTTCACTTATCCAAAAACTATTTCTTCTCATTGACTTTTTCAGAAAATCAATAAGTCAATAAGTTGTTTCAAAAAGCAATCCCAAACATGCCCTATATATAGGTGTGTGTGTATATATGTATAATTTTTATTTGTGTATATATGTGTATATACGTGTTGGGGACCGCGAAAATGAAAACCACCTCCAGTTGTAAGAACCATGAGAACTACATCGTCCGGGGCGAGTTGGACCAAAAAATTTTTTCATAAACGTAGATGCGTGTATTATAAACACGTTTGTAAAAAAAACTCAAAACACAAACTTGTGGTGCTCAAAACTACTCACACGACATTTTTTTTTTTTTTGAGTTTTTTTTTACAGATGTGTTTATAATACACGTATCGACGTTTATGAAAAAAAAATTTGGTCCAACTCGCCCCGGATCAAAAAGTTCTCATGGTTCTTACAACTGGAGGTGGTTTTCATTTTAGCGGTCCCCTATACGTGTTTATATATGTATTTTATATGTATATATATACTAATTAAAAATAATAATTCAAGCCAAACTGAGCTGAGCGGACCTTTGCTCAAGAACAACTTGTCTACAACCGATCCTCAAATCGAACGAGCATTTTCCGAGTAAGTAGCGAGCGGTTTAGACGACCCTAGCTGCTGTTGTGGTCGTTGTTTCATTCCAGCAGCTACCGACACATTCAACAATCAACATCATCACTTCAGGTCTTCACGCCGCCAGTCCACCACCACAGCCACACCGGCACCACCGGAATTGATGTCAGCGACCACCAAAGCCCAATCAAAGTATGTTTTTTTATTATTCCACTTTCTTGATTAACATAATTTTGCCCTAATTTATCATTGTTAATTGGGTTAATGGATTTAAACACCCCCAACTATTGCCATTTGGCCGCTGGCACTCTCAACTTTCACTTTGGCTCAGACCACTCTCAACTTAACACTTGGGTTGCTGTATCACCCCGTCGTTAAATAAACACTAACTGGGTTAATTCTTTTTGCTGACGTGGCCATTTTGTCCAACGTGGCAAGTTAGTATGTGAGATAAAAAGTTTAAGCTTCATATTGAAACAAGCACTAAACTATAGGGGCCTGTTTTACAAAATCCTTTACTTCACCGCAAATACCTAAACCCTATTTCACTTATTCAGCAGCCGCAAACCTTTTCTTCTTCGTTCTATATCTCTCGCCGGAAACACCATGTAAAATGGTATAGATCCAACATGAACTCACAAATACACCAGATATAATGACAAAACAGTGACAAAATCTTTATTATTTTACCAAACCAAAAAAACTCCAACCAGAAACCCTAGATCTCAAACTTATGAGATCTAAATGATACAAAGTACAAGTTCAATAGATTAGAGAAATCTGTTGAATCACAAACAAAATACAAATAAAATAAAGGATACAGAAACTGAGATCAACACGATCTCTAATACAGAAACAATCTCAACACTGAGATCTAACAACGAAGAAGATGAACTGGTACAGAGAAAACTTAGTGAAACCCTAAGAAATATCTCGAATAACTGAGATAAGCTTTCTCTCTCATCCAATATATAGCTGAGATCCAAATGACTTTCGTTGAGCCCCTTTGACATTCACGAACAATACACATAAGCCCCTGAAGTTACACTTTAGTCCCTGAGCCCATAACAATATATCAACAGCCTGTAACAACTTTAACAACAATAAGTATCAGCCCAATAACTATTAGCCCAATTATAACAAGTTTGTAATATGAATTATTTATAAAAGAACCTCTTATTTTAACATCCCCCCCATAATTCATATGGCAAACATGTCAAATAAACCCAATTTTTCACACAACATGTTATGTTGAGCAACATTTAAACCCTTAGTAAAAATGTCTGCTACTTGAAACTCAGTAGCAATTTTTTGTGGTTCAATTATGCCACTTGCAATTTTTTCTCGTAAAAATGCAAATCTAATTCAAAGTGTTTTGTTCTTTCATGGAAAACTGGGTTATATGATATAGAAATGGCAGATGTACTGTCACAAAAGAGTTTAATAGGCAAAGTACAACTAGTTTTCAACTCTTCCAAAACATTTTTAATCTACGTAACTTCACATGTGGCCGAGCACATTGCTCTGTACTCAGCCTCAGCTGTGGATCTAGAAACAACATTTTGCTTCTTACTTTTCCAAGATATAAGAGTATCACCTAGATATATCCCAAAACCAGTAACCGAATTTCTGGTTAAAATACACTTTGCCCAGTCAGAATCAACAAAACCTGAAATATCAAGACTACCAGTTTTCCTAAACATAACACATTTTCCTGGACATTGCTTTAGATACCTTAATAATCTCAAAGCGATATCCAAGTGAACTTGACATGGCTTATGCATATATTGGCTTAAAAATTGAACAGAATAACTTATATCTGGACGAGTTAAAGACAGATATATTAACTTGCCAATTAATTTTTGGAAACCGTTAACATTGTCCAAAAACTTAGTATCTTTATTAGTTTTGTTTGTGACAAGATGAGACCGTTCAATTGGTGTACCAACAGGTTTACACCCCAAGTATCCAAATTCATTAAGAAGCTCAAGACAGTATTTCCTTTGAGACAAACAGATAGACTCACTAGAGTATAAAACCTCTATACCAAGAAAATATTTCAACAGTCCTAAGTCTTTTATTTTAAAATTATCACTTAAACACTGTTTGACTTTTTTTATTTCAGCAAGACTATTACCAGTTACCACAATATCATCCACATAAACCAACAAGACCAAGAAAATCTCATTCTTACACATAATAAACAGGGAATGATCACACAAACTTTGAACAAAGCCATATCAACTAGCACAGAAGTCAGTTTTTCATTCCATTTTCTGGGAGCTTGTTTAAGTCCATAAAGAGACTTAACAAGTTTACACACCTTATTTTTATCATTACTAAAATAACCTTGAGGTAAAGACATATACACTTCTTCAGATAATGACCCATACAGGAAGGCATTATTTATATCAAGTTGATATAAAGGCCAACCATTATTCACAGCAAGTTTCAAAACAATTCTAACAGTAACCATCTTGACAACTGGAGAAAAGGTTTCTCCAAAGTCAATTCCCTCTCTTTGATTAAAACCTTTGGCTACTAACCTAGCCTTATATCTTTCAATCTCACCATTTGCTTTGTATTTAATTTTATAAACCCATTTGCACCCTATGGGTTTTCTACCTTTAGGCAGATCAACAACAACCCATGTGTTATTTCTATAAAGTGCCTCCATTTCATTATTCATGGCTTCTATCCACCTAGGGTCTTTAATAGCTTCATTATAAGAGTTAGGTTCAACAGACTTATTCAAAGATGAAACTAAACACAAATTTTCAACAGATAAATTAGCATAGTTAACCACCTTTTCAATACCATATTTCACTTTCCCTTCAACAACAAAATCATTAAATCTTTGTGGAAAAGATACTTTTATAGAAGATTTCCTAACAGACTGTCCCTCAGATAGGTTGGTCTCATCATGTGATCCTACAGTGTCCTCTGCCCAGCCATTGTTACCCGAATTACTACTACCTAACTGCCCACTTTCAGGTTGATCATTCTCAACATTTTGGGCAGTGGCAGATGTAGAGGGTGACATTGGCTACTGATCATCACTGTAGTGATCTTGAGCACCAGTTGTACCCTCTTCATCATTGGGAACTGTTGGAACTTCAGATGAAATTTTTCAGTAAAATCAAAAAAAATTTACATGATTCAAATCAGTTTTATTTAACAATTCTTGATTATTACTCAGATTGGACTTAAAAGGGTACACATTCTCATAAAACTTCACATCTCTAGAAAAAAAAACAATTTTCTATTTTCTAAACTTAGTAATTTGTACCCACTTTTTACATTAGAATAACCAATAAGAACACACTTATCAGCATGATAAGCAAACTTATCAGTTTCAGACAAAATAGTACTAAAACAAAGACATCTAAAGTTCCTTAAATGATTTAACGAGGGCTTAAAACCATAAACAACTTCATAAGGACTCCTACCACCTAACACTGAAGAGGGTAACCTGTTGATTAAGTAGACAGCAGTTAAAATACAATCAGACCAGTATTTAAGAGGTAAACTACTTTGAAACATTAAAGCTCTAGCTGTGTTTAAGAGATGTCTATGTTTCCTCTCCACCACACCATTTTGTTGTGGTGTATAGGAACAAGATGTTTGATGTAATATACCTTAGTTTTTACAAAACACACCCATTTGGTTATTTACAAACTCGGTTCCATTATCACTTCTAATAGTTTTTATCTTTTTCTCAAACTGAGTTAGAATGAGTTCATAAAAGTTACACAAATTTTCAAACACTTCAGTTTTACTTGACAACAAGTAACACCAAACTGTTCTTGAAAAATCATCCACTATGGTTAAAAAATATTTGAACCCCTCATAACTAGTTACTTTATGTTGGTGCACTTGTGTCTGTACTTTGTCTGTATTTTGTCATGATATAAAACGATGTCTTTTGTTAGTCTTGTTTATGTCTTATGTTTGTTAATATGTGTGTTTGATGTAAGTTTGACCAAGTCAACCATCCTCCTGGTTTGACTTGGCCAAACAGTTAGCACATGGTTGTAATATGTTTGTGTCGAAGGATGAGTCATCGAAGGATTGTTTAGATCCTTCGATGAGCTCGAAAGATAAGCCTTCGATGGATGTTGATGGACCTCGAAGGATATCATCCTTCGAGGTATATGTGGATCCTTCGATAGGTTTCAGATCGATAGATGATCCTTCGATCAGTCTATCTGATCCTTCGACCAGACAATCTGTGATGGGTATATATACTCATGTAATGTGTTCACTTCAGTGTGTGAGTGAACTTAGTCTTGTAGAGAGCGTATTTTCAGTTTGGTCAAGGGCTGTAACCGTGTCCACTGAAATACAAGAGAAAACTTTGATATCTCGTGTGTCTACCTTTCTCTTTGTAGCTTGTGTTCTCATATAAACTACCGGTTTGCATTCTAGCTTTGATTCCGCACTTGCTAGTGTGTTAAACATAACAAGGATAAGGTTTAACCTCAACCTCCGGGGACCTACAAGTGGTATCAGAGCCGTGGCTCTTTTCCTTGTTAAAAACCAAGTTTATACAAGACTTTGGAGTGTTTGAACAAAAACTCACATGGTTTAGCACCTGTTTTTAGTGTTTTTCTCGCATTTCTAGACGTAAAAACGTGTTCTAAACTAACCGGGTGTGTTAAAGGACGGGTTGGGTAACTTAAAAATTGTTTTTAAGAAGTTTGGTAATTTCCGGCCAAATTCCGGCTTACTCCGGTGACCGGTTTTCTGGATAAGAACCTTTCTTTTTAAGTAATATTTTATTGAGTCAAATATGGTTTGGTAAAAAGTATGGTCTGAACATACCTTCTGCCGAAAGCTTTCTACCAACCAATCACCTTTTCACCAACCTGTCACTTTTTGTCAACTGTGTCAGTACAGATCAAAGGATATCCTTCGAAGTCGAAAGATCATCATTCGATCAAAGGAAGTTTGATAGATAATCATCCTTCGAACATCCTTCGAAGTCTGTGACTTATCCTTCGATCCAAGGAATCTTTTCGAAGGATATATCTTTCGATCTACAGTTCTTATTCGAAAGATAAGGATCTTTCGATTGGAGAATCCTTCAAAATCATTGTTCGAAATTCAACAGTGATCTTTCGAACACTGTTGATCCTTCGAACAAGTATTGATCCTTCGATCCTAGTCTGTTTAAATTTAACAAGTTTGTGTTTTTCAGGTCTTTCGATCAGGGATCCTTCGGCTGGTTGTTATCATTCGAGATATTAACATAGTTTGTGAAAATTAAATTTTTTTAAAAAGGGAAAACTTGTTTTTCAAATTTTAAATCAATTTTCACTTAATATATTAATTTCTATAAAATGGGAACAAACGGTCAGTGGGATTGGGCACAGAATATTAAAACGAATCAAACAAATCAATCAACAACGTCAGATTTTAATCCAGCCGCGTGGACTCAAACAACTTTGACTCCACAATCATCAGCTACGCAATCTGCATCAGATTTCAACAAAACTGCATGGATGCAGGCTATTGCCCCACCTCAAGCTGCAATGATAACTGCAAATCAGTGGGCATTGGTCACAAATCAAAGCAGCAGCATTCAAGCAATGATGCAGAACGACAGTGAAACTGGTACAAGCACAAAACCGCCAAAGCTAAATCACATCAATGATTGGGGATGGTGGAAAGAAAGACTGAGAACTTATGTTCAGGGGCAAGGTCAAGATCTATGGATGTGCTTCTTCACCGCATTTGACAATGATTTGGAAGTTGCAGGATCTAATCCAACAACTTACAGCACTATGTCTGATGAGGATAAGAAGAAATTTGAGTTAGAAAAGAGAGCATTCATGATTCTCACACAAGCTCTTCACAGAGACATTTACCACCAGTTTGTTTACTGCACGACTACTAAAAGCTTGTGGGATATGCTCACGTTACGATGTGAAGGAAATGCTCAATCTAGAAAGATCAAGCAAGAATTACTGAAGAAAGAGTTTGAAGGATTCACGTGTATGGAGAATGAGACTTTGGCAGAGTTATCTACAAGGTTCCATCACTTGTTGAGCGAGATGTTTGCTTTTAGAGTCACTGCCACTCCACAAGAAATGGTGCAGAGATTCGCTGATAGCTTACCAGCAAAGTGGAGCAGTTTTCTTGAAATTCTCAAACAAAATGGTGTTCTAGACACAATCACCGTTTATGAGTTAATTCAAAAATTGGAGAACAAGGATGTAGAAGAAAAGCTTAAGGCAAAAAGAACACTAACTCCTCAAAATCCAGAGATGTACTATGGGATTGCAGGAGGTATCGGTGGAGAAAAACCAGCCTCTCAACACGCGAAGCTTCAAACAGCTTTCATCTCAAACACCGGACCTTCCACAACAAATCAGTTTGATCCTTCAGCATACACGATGTATTCAAGACCAGATTCTTCTTCTCAACAACAGTATGTGCAACCGACAGCTCAGCAATTCACACCACCGCCTTTCTTAGACCCAAGCAGAGCTCAGCAGCAACAACCGCAACAGCAAGGGTTTTATGGAAGCTCTTCAAACTTTCAAGCCACTTCCAATCCAAACACAGTCAGATTAGACACTTCCAACTTTTCCAAAGTCAATGTCGAAATAGCCAAGGAGCATATGGAGATGTTGAACACCTTGGTTAGTGCTTATTGTGGATTGGTCGCAGGTCAGATTGGGAATATCAATCTAACCAATGAAGATTATCAGCAAGTGGATAGAGAAGAGTTTGAAATGATGGATATCAAATGGGCTCTTGCTAGTGCAATTCGAAGAGCAAAGGAGTTTATGGAAAGGACGGGGAGAACCAACTTGGATAGCAACAAGAACACCAAGTATGGTTTTGATAAGAATGCTGTCACTTGCTTCAATTGTGGTGAAAAGGGTCACTTCAAGCGGGAATGTCAGAAGCCACCTAAGCAAGGAAATCAGAATCCCTTCAGGAATCAAGGACAGCCACAACAGCAACTGAACAACAATTCTGTCAGATCAATAGTTCCCGTTGGAGGAAATGCATCTGGATCCACAAACACTAATCCCCACAGAGGATTGGTTGTTCAAGCTGATGAAATCTGCAACTGGAACCTTCAGCTTGGAGAAGGAGGAAATGGTGGAACAGCATGTTATGCTAAAGTGATTGAGAAGGTAGTAGAACCCGTGTCTGCTGGTGAATCTTCAGAAGATGAAGATAGTTCGGGTTATAGTGGGAGCATGGATGGGGAATCACTTGATGCTGGTGATTTATCAAGTGATGCTTTAGATTTGGAAGTTGATGAGCTTTTGGCTGAAGCTGAAGCATTATGCAAGAGGAGATCTATTCTCTGCCAGAAATCTGCTGGAACTTCCGAGAAGCTTGCTCAGTTCTTCTCTGAAGATGGATCTTTTTCTTTTCATACAGCCTTTATGGCTCACGTAGAAGGTCAGACTTCTCAGGTATGTGATACTAATTCTGACTCTATTTCTGTTCCTATTGAATGTGCAAAGTGTTTAAAATATGCTGAAAAGGAAAATCAGTTTGAAATCACACACAAACACAATCAAGAATTGATTGTAGATCTTTCTAAAGCAACCGAAGCTAACTTGTTTTTAACCAGAAATGAAAAGGAATTTAAAGCAACAATTGCGTCATTAAGACATGATGTTTCAGAATTACAAAAGGCTGTTTTGCGAAAACAACATGCTAACAATAATCTTATTGACACAATTGAAAAGCAAATGGTAGAGTTAGCAACAGCTCGATGTGAATGTGAGACAATTAAGCAGAAACTGGAAAGCTATTCCAATTCCCGCTATGTATTGGATCACATCATTGACGTTCAAAAGTTAAAGGGGGATGCAAAATGTATTGGATTCAAATCATGTCCTCCCCCAATGAATCACAATTACTCCAAATTGCCTGATGACGAGGATATGCCCCGTTTTGAACCTACTGTGCCACTCGGTCTAGATGAATTTGCAGCAGGCCTCGGGTTCACAACTGGTACATCATCCTCGGGTCAATCAGAATCTGAGAATGTGACAGATTCATCGTGTGATAAGGAACAGAGTCCTCCCATTGTTGAGGATGCTGATTCTTCGGACGATGAATCTGAAGAAATTGTGAAACAACAGTCTAACTCGGTTACAACAGATATTCCAATCGAGAATCACATCCTGTGTGATTCACCAGTGAAACCGAGTAAGACTGAAATGTCAAAAGCAATGGAGTCCCTTGTATCTAGCCTTGAAGGGAATAATTTGTTGTACACGCTCAAAGGAGATAGCAAAATCTACTCTAACAAAGATTTTCCAATTAAAAATGTAAATCAAGATTTAATTGAGCAAATTTTTGAAGGATGCACTGATAAGTTTTTGGGGAACAAAAGTGGCAAAGTTACTGTCACTCAATGTGATCCAATTCCGTGTGAACAAATTAGAAAACAATACGGAAACCAAAAACTACCAATTGAGCGAAAACAACAAGTCAACTCCGGAAAGGGTAAGGTACAGGGAAAGAAGGCTCAGAACAAGAATGTTCAAACACCTAAAGTTCAGCAGCCTAAGACTGAACAACCAAAGGTTCAACAACCTAAAGTTGAACAGTCTAAGGCCACTCAACCTAAGGCTGCACAACCTAAAATTCAACAATCAAAGGTTGAGCAACCTAAGGTTCAACAACAAAAGGTGCAAAACAAAAGAGCTCCTGTTAAGAAACGAGAACCGAAAACGAACTTTGTTGGATCCACGGGTTCAGACAAACTTGAAACATTTCAGGATAAATCTAACGTTGATTTTGTAAAACAAGTTAAAATTTTAAAACGAAATGATCAGAATAATTACACCCAACACACCAACAGATGTGATTTAGGTCCAAGCACGTCTAGATCACAAAGTTCATTGTCTGGTTCTCCGTCTGGTCATCAGCATGTTTCTTCGAAGTTTGTAGAGCAGAGAACATGTTTTGAATGTGGCACAGTTGGGCATATTGTAAGATATTGCCCACACGTGCAAAAGCTGAAGTCAAAAACGAGTGCTCCCCAAGAAATCGATTACCAAAAACGACCAGTTTCCCCGAAACAAGACCCACGTGTCTTGAAAGAAAGGGAAAAGAAGTTAAAGCAAAAGAATCAAAAGGTAACTGAAAAGGCCTTAAAATCAGAGGTCAAAGAAGAAAAACCTGTACAAGCAAAACCTGAAACTATAAAACCAGTAAATGCTAAAACAATAAATTCAAATACTGGTAAAAGACAAACAACTTGGAAGCAAAAGCATGTAATTCAATCAGGGGGAGCACCACAGGTTCTTTTTCCTAATCATCAAGTGATTCAAATCACTTTCCTTGATGATCAAGGACGACCCAAGTCCACAAAGGCTTGGGTCCCCCTCTCAAACTGATAAGTTAGTTGCATGTGCAGGAGGCTCTAGGAGGAACTATTAATAGTCATTGGATTGTTGATAGTTTTGCGACTATCGTCTTCTTTTCGATGTGCGAAGTATAAGAGGAGGATATGTCGCGTTTGCTGGAGACAAAGGAGGGTATATCACCGGCGAGGGAATGATCTCAAATGGAGTTGTGAGTTTCGACAAAATCAATTATGTGCAACAGTTGGATCACAATCTCCTGAGTGTTTCTCAGATCTGCGATAAGAAGTTCACCGTGCATTTTGATAATGCCGGTTGTTATGTGCTGAAGCCAGGATTCAAGATTCCCGAAGAATGGATTCTCTTATCAGCACCAAGAGTTAATGATTTGTATGTCCTCGATATGAGCCAAGCAATAACTAAGTCCAAACAAGTTACTTGCTTTATTTCAAAAGCCACTGAAAAGGAGACGATCTCTTGGCACAGACGGATGGGTCATATTCACCTCAGAAAAATGAATCACCTTGTCAAAAACAATCTGGTGAGAGGTGTTAATGTAAAGAATTTTCAACTTCAAGATGTCTGTGTGCCGTGTCAGAAAGGGAAGCAGATCAAGAAATCACATCCATTGAAGAAGGTTAACACTGTAAACATGCCACTCGAACGTCTGCATATGGACCTTTTCGGCCCAATCAAAAACAAGAGTGTGCACGGGGAGGTTTTCTGCTTGGTAGTCACTGATGACTATTCAAGATTTTCATGGGTTGCTTTCATGGTCCACAAGAGCGAGACTCCAGAAATTCTAAAGAATTTGATCACCTTGTTGGAAAATCTTTATAATCTAAAGGTGAGGCGAATTCGAAGCGACAACGGAACCGAGTTCAAAAACAGGGTTATGGATGAATTTTGCACTGCAAAAGGAATCCTTCATGAATACAACACTCGGTACACGCCACAACAAAATGGAGTCACTGAAAGAAAGAACAGAACCTTAATTGAGACTGCAAGAACCATGTTGGTTGAGTCTCAGCTTCCAGTTCGATTCTGGACTGAAGCTGTTGCCTCGGCTTGCTACACGTTAAACAGGGTTCTCACAGTGAAAAGACATGGCAAAACGTGCTTCGAACTCCTTCACAAGAAGACTCCTGACTTGGAATATCTAGAACCTTTTGGTGCACCATGTACCATGATTGAGCCTGACGGGAAGTTTGGTGCCAAAGCTATCGAAGGTTACTTCCTTGGGTATGCTACTCCTAATCTGCGAGTATGGAACCTGACTACCAAGAAGATTGAAGAGTGGGGTGAAGTAAAAGTTCAAAGATATTCTAATCCACCGAAGCCTTCTGGAGATCCATGGATGTTCGATTATGATGGTCTTTTCGACTCATTCAATCTGCTGACATTTGATGATGACAATGCAATTGCTCAAATGTTGTCTGAAAGCGAGAATGCGACTGGCTCTCAGTTAGTTCGCCCAATCATTGTTGACTCACAAGCATCTTCTTCTGTCAACAATCTCGTTTCAAATGAGGTGTTTAATAATGCTGTCGACTACAATTTGTCATCGGAAGATGAGGAGTATGTTGATGCAAATAATGGTGAAGCACGGGGTCCGGTTCAAGGTACTTCAGAAGCAACGGATCCAGTGTCTGCGCCAATTGTCCAAGAAGAAAATGCATCATCTTCTACAACTCAACAGCTTCAGAATGATATTGGGAATTTAAATATCAATAACTTGAGGACCAATGTTGAAATTCCTCCAGTTCCTGAAACCCGAATTCATAACATTCATCCTCAGCAGAATATTATAGGTGATGTTCTCAGTGGTGTAAGGACAAGGAATCAAATCAGAAATAACGAAAATGCTGGCTTGTATGCTGAGATACGAGAATCGGGACAACAAAATGATTGGTCTTTCGCCTGCTATGTTAGCCAAGAAGAGCCTAGATCTTGGAAGGAGGCATTGAAAGATGATTCCTGGGTGGAAGCCATGCAATAAGAACTTCAGCAGTTCGAGAAGTTGGGCGTATGGAAATTGGTTGATAGGCCCGACCACTACAAGAAGATCGGAACTCGTTGGGTGTTTAAGTGCAAGAAGGACGACCGTGGAATTGTTGTCCGAAACAAAGCAAGGTTAGTTGTTCAAGGCTTCAGTCAGATAGAAGGTATTGACTACAATGAAGTGTATGCACCTGTTGCACGTCTGGAGGCTATTAGAATCTTTCTAGCCTACGCATCCTTCAAGAAATTCAAGGTGTACCAGATGGATGTTAAAAGTGCATTTCTTCACGGAGTAGTCGAAGAGGAAGTATATGTCGAGCAACCACCGGGGTTTGAAGATCCATTACATCCTGACAGAGTTTTACTACTTAACAAGGCGCTATATGGTCTTCATCAAGCACCCCGAGCCTGGTATGAGACACTGTCTACCTACCTGCTGAACAACGGGTTTAGACGGGGTTTGATCGATTGTACCCTCTTCATCAAGGAAAAAGGTGAAGATCTTCTGTTGGTACAGGTATACGTCGATGACATTATCTTTGGTTCTACCGATGATAAGCTATGCAAGGAATTTGAGAAGGTGATGCAAGATCGATTCGAGATGAGTGCGATGGGTGAAATGACGTTCTTCTTGGGTTTGCAAGTTAATCAGTCCGAATCTGGAATTTTTATCCATCAAACCAAGTACGTCGGAGACATCTTGAGCCGGTTCCATATGTCTGATTCGAAGCCAATTTCTACTTCTCTTCCGCAGAATCACGGGATTACTCCGGATGAAAAAGGGGAAGCTGTGGACTCTTCACTTTATCGTGCTATGATTGGATCTTTAATGTATCTCACCGCATCAAGACCCGACATTATGTATCCAACGTGCCTTCTCGCCAGATACCAAGCGAATCCGAAGGTCTCTCACTATGCTGCTGTCAAAAGGATTTTTCGTTATCTGAAGGGTTACCCTGACACCGGGTTATGGTACCCTAAGGATGATAACTTCGATCTCAAGGCTTACAGTGATTCTGATTTCGGCGGCTGCAAGAAAGATGGCAAATCAACTACAGCAGGATGTCAGTTCTTAGGCAATCGCCTAGTCACTTGGCAGTGCAAGAAGCAGACATGTGTGGCTACGTCTACATGTGAAGCGGAATACATTGCTGCGTCTAGTTGCTGCTCCCAGGTTATATGGATCCAACAACAGATGCGGGACTACGGTTTTGAATTCCTAACTACTCCTATTTATGTTGATAATGAAGCTGCTTTACAGATCACTAGAAATCCTGTACAGCACTCTAAAACGAAGCACATCGATATTAAATATCACTTCATACGTGATTGCTTTGAAAAGAGACTTATCGATGTGGTTCACATTCATACGGATCACCAACGTGCCGACCTTTTTACCAAAGCATTTGATAAATCAAGATTCGATTATTTACTTTTGGTAAACGGCATAAAGGTGAAGCAAGAGTAACTGACATCGGGAAATCGTTTTTGTAAATATTTTTCTAAAACCAAAAATCCAAAAATATGTTTTTAATTTATTTTATTTTTGAATTTTAGGGGGAGAGAGTTTCAAGGAAAATACAAAAACATTGAAAAACCGCAAAAATACAAAAATATGTCTTTACTTTATTTACTTTCTGCACTTAAGGGGGAGAAAATTCAGAAAAACACAAAAACAATAGAAAAACAAAAATGAGTTTCTTGGTAATATAAGAGAAAATGATATTACATCAGAGGTCGGTCGAAACATGTTTCTAGAAATCAAAAGAAAAGAAAATGATAAGTAGCTCTACTAATGATGTACCGGTAGACTCACGATCATTTTAAAGTATGCAGGAGATATAAACATAACGAACTGAAACCGCGTGGGAACCGCTCATTAGCATATGGTCTTGGTACCGAAATTTCGTTTGATAGATTGCCGAGGTTCTGAGATATTCGGGGTTTATGCTGTTTATCATCTGGGTATCATGGTTGTTTCTATAAAAGACAAAGTCTAGTTCTTCCATGATATCATACATACGTGTACATATCTCATACTGCATTTGGCACAAAAAAAATAAGTGATAAAATATCACAGCCATCAAATAAGTGATCAATGAATCACATTGCATATCATTCGAGAGTCAAGTTCGTCTCTTTGCTGTACGGAAGTACTGACCTGTTCACGGACTTGCTCTCAACCCAATAAGTGAATTTATTCACATTCATGCATGCATAGAAAATCAAGTTCCTCATCAATAAGTGATTTCATCACATAGGGCTTGGTTTTCAAACTCAAATAAGTGACTTGTTCACATTTTATATACGTTAAAAAACGGATGATAAATGGTATACTCGCCAGTAAGATGAACTCTCGTGCATACCTTGATACGGGAATGTGTCGTGAGTGGATGAACACCGGTCGGTAAATATAAATCATACCTTAAATGTATCTCAATGTATTATGATTACACTTGATCGCTGAGTTTAAGTGGATAACAATATCGGTAATTGTGGTAGAATACTTATCCACATCTGTAAAAGAATATTAAAAGGAAATGTGTTTTGACAAAAGACCGCAAACTGATATGATTCTCTTCGCCAGAAACTCGCAAAAATATTGTTGTGTTTGTACATATTTATTTACTGCTTAACTTTACTGCTTAACTTTTATTGTCTTATTTTAAACAGTTTTGTCGTTTGGTGCATATCAGCACGACATTAGCGGTGATGTCGTTTGATAACATTCAAAAGATATTAAAATTGTTGTCTTTTATTTTATCAAAATCCAAAAAGATTTTCAATTTAATCTTATTTTTGATTAACCGATGTTGGTGCTTGATCCGATACTTTGCAAGCCGAGATACTTCATAAAACTGACCTTTGCAGAACTTCATAACGGGCAATTTTTCAAAACGGTCGTTTCTGAAAACTTTTAAGAATTTGAAGGGTTTGAATTGCAAATTCCCAAAATCCAAAGTGTTGGTGAAAATCTGATCCTTCGAGGAAGCAATGGCCCTCGAAAGATCAGATGGTCAATGAAAGTCAATCTTGATGCTCGAAAGATGAATTGGTCAACGAAGGATTTGACCAATTGGATCCTTCGAGCTGATCAGAATTTTCGAAGGATGGATCAGGTCGAAAGATATCCTTCGAGGATCGTCTTTCGAAGTTGTTGAGGGTCCCCACAAATATCTGGTATCTTTCGATCCAGATCTGGATCCTTCGACCCAAAGTCTCATCTTTCGAAGCACCTTTTCATCTTTCGAAAGGTTAATGATCCTTCGAGGCGGTTCGCGTTTCGAGGACAGAGTATAAAAGTGGGCCTTCTTCTTCATTTCAACATAACAGTTCAAATTTCATCACAAAAAAAAAAACCTCTGATCCTACCAAAACTCTGCCAAAATCGAAACAAAAGTTAGGCTATCAGGATTACAACAACAATCACGGTAGGATGATCCTAATACACTTAACAAACAACAACATGAACATCTCATCTGATCATGTGATTTTATTTTTCTTGTTCTCATACTTATGAAAATGATGGAATGAAATGTGATATATATGTAATGTGAATGTGTTGTAAATATGTTAGTGGTAGGTTTTGATGATCATAAGGTTTTTATCTTGACTGATGTCTTGTGTGTTCTTGGGGTTAATCGGTACCTGTGTCTGTGTTAGTATCCGGGTTAGGATTAGTGTCCGGGGTTGGTTTTGATGTTGATGACAATTTTGGTTGAAATACTCGGATGAAACATGGGATGGTAGTTCCTGATGTCAAGGGTTTTGGGTATGGGTTAACCAGAGTTCTGTTTTGGGGATTTTGGTTTAAATCGGACACCAGATGTAATGTATTTGACACTAGGATGTTGATGTTTTTAAATGGTTTGATGTTGATGTTTTTAAATGGTTTGAAACACACTTAAAACACACTTAAAACAATCACCGGAAAACACGCCGATGAACAGTGCCACCGGAAAACATCCTTCGATCACGAAAGATGATGTTTCTTAACCTCGAAGGATGGACTGCAAAATATCCTTCGAACTGAGACTCGAAGGATACTAAGCTTTTCGAAGGATCCATGATCAATCAAACATCATCCTTCGATTGATCAGATCTTTCGATTGACCAAGATATCTTTCAAAATTAATGATCTTTCGTAAGTTGATCCTTCGATAAGGCCTTTCATCTTTCGAGGAAAATAACATCTTTCGATCAAATTGTCATCCTTCGAGTCCAGTGTCAATCCTTCGATGTCTAAATGGTATCCTTCGAGGAAACAACACTTAGAAATTTTTCAAGAAACTGAAATCTTTCTAAGTGTGAAATCTTTGTTGACTGTTTGACTGTTTTCTCATTAAGTGTCCTTGTTTTCATGAACAGAAATGGCACCGAAAGAGAAGAAGGAACGGGCAAAACCAACTAAGAAAGAAAAGTCTGAAGTTGAATCTACGTCCGAGCCAAGACACAACATGGCCGCGTATCTGCAACCGGAAGACAAAGTTAGTCCGAAATTCGATGGGATAATGCAGTATCTTCACCGGGCACGAATCAACTATGCCATTACTACACAACACACCGCCTTCCAGTCCCAGATCAAGGAATTCTGGAATTCTGCTGTGGTTGATATAGTGAATAACCAAGAAGTGATTAGAGGATTCGTTACTGAGAAACCCGTGGTGATCACCGAGAACACCATCAGAGCGCGTTTGCAATTGGGAGATCAACCAGAAGACTTGACTTCTATTGATTTATAGTGTCAGCGTGGTTTATTGATGAGGCTACGTTACACCGAGAATGTGCTAGCAAATCAGATAAACAAAGGGTTCATGCCGTTACGATACAAGTTTTTATTGCATATTCTTATTCACTGTCTGAGCAACAAACGGTCTGGATACGATCTGTCGCCTATTGAATTGACGGGATTGTTTACGGCTTTAATTCTGAACAAGCCGTTCAACATATCACGTTACATCTTTGACAATCTGAAAGAGAATGCCCGCAGGCCACTTCCGTCAGCAAATCAACGGACGTCAACCAAGTTTTGGTTATATCCAAGATTCTTGCAAATGATGATGGATGATCAGATTCCGAATCTTCCCAAGGTTGATGCAGATATTCTACCAGTTAATCCGATGAACGAGCGTACATTGCTGATCTTCAAGTCTATGTCTAAGTATAAGGAATCCAATCCAGTCAGAAAGCTTATTGGCCACCTCGATGATGTGACCTACGAGGCACCACAGAACCACAAGTGGCGTCGAGATGCAAGTGATTCTGATGACGAAGAGCCAAGGTTAATCGCGTTGGCTAACACACAACTCGGGGCTAAGCACGGTGTTAAAGCATCGAGCAAGAAGTCTGCTGGCAGTTCCAGTGCTGCAACACATGTTGAAGTTGATGTGAATGTTGCTGCAGAAGAAGTTCAAGGAGTGTTCGTCGAATCTGATGTCCGTGGTAATGTTGGTGGTCCTGCAAGTCGGTCAGGCGATGATGCGACCGACAAAGGTAAAGGTAAGGTGGACGAGCCGAGGAGGTTGGTGGATGAAAGCAGTTCGTCTTCTGATGATGAAGGAGGTTCTGGTAATGATGATTCGTCTTCTGAGGATGATAATCCTCCTCCACCAGGGATGCGAAAGGTTTATGATCAGCGCGGGAATCTTCGTGGTCTTGAACGTATAGAGAAACCGGTTAGTGCCGCAGAATCTGACAAAGATGATGATTATATTCCTGCTGCTCCTGGTTTGGTTAGAAAGAAGAGGAAAGCAAGAAAACAGGGTACTCGTACTTCAAAGAAATCAAAGGACGGATCAGGGTCAATGGGTGAAACTGCTGGTGATGTCCCTATTCCTGATTCAATCCAACATTCAACGCCTCCAGAGCATCAGCTACCACCTGTCAGTGATCAATTAACTACATCAGAGATGCTGGCGCTGGTCTCTTCTCCGCAGACGTCTACTGGGACACGCACGGCGACTGTTGATCAACAGCCGCCTGCAACTCCTGTCTCAGGTACACACGCACGTCCTCCTCTTATTATTACTGGTCCAACAGGTACTTCCGGTCCATCTGGTCAGTCTGGCTCCTCAGGACCTGAGCCTTCACGGCCGACTCTAGCAGAAACATTGTCTGGTTTGTCTGAAGCTGAGAGAATTCACTTCCTGATCGAACAAGTCAGTGAATTGGGTAACTTAGTCGGTCGGCATACTAGAAAGATTGAAGAGTATCGTGTACAGCGAACACAGGATGTGGAGGCACACAACAAGCTAGTCTCAATTGTTAGTGCTCAGCATCTTAAGATAAACGAACAGAATCTTAAGATAAACGAACAGGCTCTAGAGATTGAAAGGCTGAAAGAAGCAAACAGGGCTCGTGATAGGGAAGTTGAGATAATGAAAGGGCGGAGCAATGTGTTAGAGCATGAGGCAAATGTGTTAAGGCAGAAGCATGAAGAGCTGTCGGATCGCTATAAAAATCGTGATGATCGATTAATAGAAGCCTTCAAGCCTGTTCAAGCAAATTTCAAGAAAATGGATCACAAAGTAGTTACGCTTTGGAATGAAAGGTGCAAAGCATTAGGCATCGTTCCCTCAAAGCGTGGCGATGACAAAGACGATGATGCAGCAAATCCTGATCAACCAGCTGCCTCAGGTTCCGGTGCAACTGCTTCCGGTGCTGCAGGTGGGTCTGGTACGTCTCAAGCTGCTCCTACTGCTCCTCCAACAGCTACTACTGGTCCGTCTGAGCAGACTGAAACTTTGGAAGCTTCGGCAGGGTTTGAACATGTTAGTCTTGAACCGGAAGCGTTTACCGATCTCCCTGAATCCTCAACTGTTCAACAGTATCATCCAGTCACGGGTGAACTATTAGAAGAGGGAGAACACATTACAGAGATGTCTGATGAACGTATATTAGCTTTGAAGGAATTGGCTGAAGTTGATTTGAAGACGATCGATGATACTCCGTTAGTTCCGGACGAAACCGATTTCTCTACGATTGAAGAAATCTTCATCGGTTCGGATCCAGAACGTCCTGTTTATGTTGGTCAAGATAATGCAGAGTTTAATGCGCTTGATGATGAGTTTGTGGAGGCAAAGACAGCAGAATTTACTAATCTTTCTTCAGATTCTCCTACAGCTCAAGAAAGCCGTGAGAAGACCGTGAACGAATGGCGAGCGGATTTCCTAGCTAGGAATCCTCCTCCGCTCCCTCCGTTGGATCAGGCCAACTACATGAATCTGGAAAGGAATCAGGCTCGGGGACGTATTATCAGCTGGATGTTCATCAAGGAGCTTCACTGCATGGTTGTGAAGCGAGAATGCGGCCTTCAGTACTTCAGGTCTCTTCTCGGCATTCTTTCACTTCCTTATTATGATGTTGCGGTTTTGGCTCAGCTGAGGGTTATTAATCGAGTCGAAGACAAAATGGTGAATCTGTTCGCCAAGAAGATCAGGTTGGAACGAAGAATTGGTTGGAAGGATCCGCTATATAGGCCGCAGTTCCCTCGATACGAGCAGATCAGGTTTACGCTTGATCCAGATACAAATACTGCTCGTTATCAATTGGTTTATGATCCTCCGAAGTTGATGAAGAAAATACCGTTGTTGAAGATGAGGACAGATTTTCTGGGTAACTTTCGTTGCTGGGTTTATGATGCAGATACTGGAGAAGCGGTGATCTTATTCCAAGACAGTCCAGAGAACTTTCGAATGATAGATCCAGTGTGGATTACTAACATGTCCAGGTCGGATATTATTATTCTTAAGGATCACGAGATCAACTACTTGGTTAGGGATCGTGCACAAGCAATGAAGTTTCAGAAGATGGCTTTGTATTGCTTCAACCTACTTGTGAATGCGGGAAGTAAATGGTCAACGCATCACTTAACGGTTGAAAGGACGTCAGAGACTTGAAGACACGAAGATCGAGACAAAGCTACAGCCAAGGGGGAGTTTGTTGGTGCACTTGTGTCTGTACTTTGTCTGTATTTTGTCATGATATAAAACGATGTCTTTTGTTAGTCTTGTTTATGTCTTATGTTTGTTAATATGTGTGTTTGATGTAAGTTTGACCAAGTCAACCATCCTCCTGGTTTGACTTGGCCAAACAGTTAGCACATGGTTGTAATATGTTTGTGTCGAAGGATGAGTCATCGAAGGATTGTTTAGATCCTTCGATGAGCTCGAAAGATAAGCCTTCGATGGATGTTGATGGACCTCGAAGGATATCATCCTTCGAGGTATATGTGGATCCTTCGATAGGTTTCAGATCGATAGATGATCCTTCGATCAGTCTATCTGATCCTTCGACCAGACGATCTGTGATGGGTATATATACTCATGTAATGTGTTCACTTCAGTGTGTGAGTGAACTTAGTCTTGTAGAGAGCGTATTTTCAGTTTGGTCAAGTGCTGTAACCGTGTCCACTGAAATACAAGAGAAAACTTTGATATCTCGTGTGTCTACCTTTCTCTTTGTAGCTTGTGTTCTCATATAAACTACCGGTTTGCATTCTAGCTTGGATTCCGCACTTGCTAGTGTGTTAAACATAACAAGGATAAGGTTTAACCTCAACCTCCGGGGACCTACACTTTATATGGACCCCATAAATCTAGATGAATTAGCTCTCCTATAGCTTTTGTTTTATGCTCACTTAGAGGAAAAGGAACCCTAACTTGTTTAGCCCTATGGCAAACATCACAAGGTCCATGCTCAATACTTTTAACATCAAAACTCTCTTTTAACACAGTTAGAACTTGATCAGACGGATGACCTAATCCGCTATGCCACAAACTAGATTTAACAAAACTATTAAAGCAAACATTCACAGAATTACCATCTTTACCTACAAAATATAGACCACTATCTTGACTACCAGTCACCAGGATTTTCCTTGATTTGGAATCCTGTAACACACAACTGTTTTCATTAAACACAACACTAATGTTGTTATCTTTGGCTAATCTATGAACAGACAGAAGATTGACATGATACCCTGGGACATAAAACACATCTTTTAAGATAATATTATTCATTAGTTTGTTGTTACCAATTTTTAAAACCTTAACATTAGTTCCATTTGGATGACCAACTTTAAGATCAAATTCAGAAACATCAACTATATTAAACATGTCTTTATCACTATTCACCATGTGTTGACTTGCCCCAGAGTCAACAATCCAACTAATAACACCTCCAAAGAACATAGACCTAGAACAACTAACACAATTATTAACAGTACATGACTCACCTCCTACACTTGTTGACTCCACATCAGAAGTAGACAACTTTGTTATCTGCTCAGATGTAAAAGGCAAACCAGAAGTAGACATACTAGCAGAAGACCCAACAGTAGCATTTGACTTACCAGTTAATGTAGTTTTACCAGATATAGTATTAGATCTTCTTTTAAAATTTGGAGGATAACCAATTAACTCAAAACATCTATCAACAGTGTGACCTATCATATTGCAGTGTGTACATTTTAAACTAGGATTAGGTCCTCTTTGATTAGGTGCTTTCTTTTTTGACTCAAAAGACTGATTAGACTTAGATACAAAAGATACATTCTGACCTTTTGACCCACTACTAGACATCCTATGTGATTCCTCCCTAGAAACCACAGAAAAAGCAACCTTGACAGATGGAAATACTTCTCTGGTTAACATATTTGTTCTTACTGGTTGATAAACATCATCTAATCCCATAAGAAACTGCATTAACTTGATTAACATTGAAAAATCATTATAGTCTTTAGCTGCTTTACAAGAACATGTGGGCAGTTTGAGCATAGCATCAAACTGTTTCCACATAGTGGTCAGTCTATTATAATAGTCAGCCACAGTTGAACCATTTTGAGAGATACAATTTATTTTTTTATATAAATCATAAACCACAGAACCATCTATCTTGTCATAGGTTTCTTTTAAATCCTCCCAAACCTCTGAAGCAAGTGTAGAAAAAACTTGACCTAAAAACAGTTCCTCAGATACAGAATTCAAAAGCCAAGTTAACACCACAGAGTTACACCTATCCCACTGACTAGCAAGCACATGATCCTCAGTGGACCTTTCACATTTTCCATTAACAAAACCAAATTTATTCTTGGCTTCTAAAGCCAATTTCATAGAAGTAGACCATACAAAATAATTTTCAGTACCCTTCAACTTAACACTAACAATAGTCAAAGCACTAGAGTCACTAGGATGAAGATACAATGGATCTCCAACATCTAACTTACTTATCAAAGTCTGAGATGTACTAGCATTTGGATCGGTATCAGTCATGATTACGCACAAGAGAAGCAACAAACAGATTCACGAATAGAGAATCAACCAACAATAGATAACAAACAGATAGAAAATAGACAACAACAACCAAGACAGATACACAAAATACCCTAAGGCGAAGCTGTATTAGTGTCCAGATTCCAGGTTTATCACTTATAGTGCCTGGACAGGTCTTAATACAGGAGCCAAACACTAAGACAATAACCCAATGTAACAACAGCAAATAACAAAGAGATAACAGAAAAAACAGATAATAATCAAACCCAAAAAACAAGCAACAAAGGTGCCGATCCTCACTACCCCGACTTCAACTAAACCAATCAACAGAAACTAAAAAAGGAGAGAAGAACAATCTCACAGTGGGTGCAAGCAACTCCAAGAAATATGAAACTGTAACCTTCTAGGGTTACAGATCATACAAAGAAGACAAATAAACTGGTTAGTTTGCTCTGAAGCCTTCTATGGTTTCAGAGACCAACACAGCCTTCACACACCAAGATCGAGAAGATCAACACCAAGATCTACGCCGTCACACTTCCCAGGAAGAGCAAAAAACTACAGATCTACAAAAAAAAAAACAACAACAGATCAGTACAAAAGAAAACCAACAACTCTAACAGCGGAAGACTTAGATCTGTAATACAGAGCCTGAAATGCTCTGGTACCATGTAAAATGGTGTAGATCCAACATGAACTCACAAATACACCAGATATAATGACAAAATAGTGACAAAATCTTTATTATTTTACCAAACCAAAAAAACCCCAACCAGAAACCCTAGATCTCAAACTTATGATATCTAAATGATACAAAGTACAAGTTCAACAGATTAGAGAAATCTGTTGAATCACAAAAAAAGTACAAACAAAATAAAGGATACAGAAACTGAGATCAACACGATCTCTAATACAGAAACAATCTCAACACTGAGATCTAACAACGAAGAAGATGAACTGGTACAGAGAAAACTTAGTGAAACCCTAAGAAATATCTCGAAGAACTGAGATAAGCTTTCTCTCTCATCCAATATATAGCTGAGATCCAAATGACTTTCGTTGAGCCCCTTTGACATTCACGAACAATACACATAAGCCCCTGAAGTTACACTTTAGTCCCTGAGCCCATAACAATATATCAACAGCCTGTAACAACTTTAACAACAATAAGTATCAGCCCAATAACTATTAGCCCAATTATAACAAGTTTGTAATATGAATTATTTATAAAAGAACCTCTTATTTTAACACACCAAATCAGGCGGATCTGTTCTAAATCTCTCGCTGGAAACACACCAAATCAGGCATCACATCGGCGGCTTGAATTTGTTCTAAATCTTCACCACAACGAGATAAGTAAACGTTTGCAGACAAATCAGGGCATTCACATGGGCATTCATGTTTGAATCTGTTCTAAATCAACGTTCGGATTTGTTCTAAATCTATTCAGGGTATAGAATCTGTAGCAGGTCAACTCACCGGAAATTTCAGCATTCACCAGGAAATACTAAATTAGGACAACTCAAATCAGGACAAATCAAGCATGTTGGTTGTCTCTGAGTTTCTCGAGTGTTCACCGTCTTTATGTGGTGCTATTCGGGTCAACCTGTGGGACATAGAATATGTAGCGGGTCAACTCACCGGAAATTTCAGCACTTGATGAAGAACGAGTTTTTCCGACTAGCATCTGAGTTTATAAAAAATTTCAACGTAATTTGATGAAGAACGAGTTTGTCGGACATAGAATTTGAGTTTGTCGAGAACGCGGTGGTGGTGGTGGCAGGAGGTTGTGGTGGTAGGAGGTGGTGGGGGTGATGGCGGTGGTGGTGTTTAGGGGAGGAGAGAGGAGGGGGGGGGCTTTATATATAAAAAATGTATTTTGTTTTATTTTTAATTATTATTATTATATTTAAAACAGATTTTTCTCCACGTCATTAAAAATTATTAAATTAAAAGTCTGAATTATTAAACTAATTTTTAATATAGGCCACGTCATCTTGCCACGTTGGACAAAATGGCCACGTCAGCAAAAAGAACTAACCCAGTTAGTGTTTATTTAACGACGGGGTGATACAGCAACCCAAGTGTTAAGTTGAGAGTGGTCTGAGTGAAAGTTGAGAGCGCCAGCGGCCAAATGGCAAATAATTGGGGGTGTTTAAATCCATTAACCCTTGTTAATTTAACCATAAAGTGAGTGTTTTATTGAATGTTGAGCCCTAAATTGAGTGTGTTGTTATTGGATGTTTATTGTTATAAAGTTAATCTTCATTAAGAAAATAGTTTGTATAATTCGTTAAGCGAAAGAGCTTTTTTTCGGATCACCCGATGCATTTAAATCATCAGGGACAGGGACAACTCTGATTATTTGGATAAGCACGTTTGTATTGGGTTAACATGGTGAATTGGTGGTATTATTATATTAGAAGACATGTATGTGTTTGGTGTAAATTGGTGTTGTCATGGGTCAGTATGGAATGTTAGGATTCTATTAGGGATGAGCATGGTATTGGTATCAGTATTGGTATCAAAAATCTCTAAAAGTGAGTATTGATACCGGTACCGAAAATGTTCGGTACGGTACGGTGCCGGTATTTGAAGGTAAGAATCGGTATTGTACCGATATTGAAAACATCAAAAAGTGGATACCAAATCGGTATCAAAGGAAAAGTTTGTTGAATTTGTTGTTCTGACATTTAAACATGTATCTTTTTGTGTAGATGATAGATATGATTTTGTAAACTCACTTAGCATTACTATATTGTGTTTACGTGGTGTTTTTAGGTAAATCACCGGATTGATGACGAGACGATCCTTGGTTTGATAATGTTAATAGGTCAAGCTACACACTTTTGAATACACTACATGACATGAAAAAAAGGTTTTGGGTCAGTTGACACGTCCCTTTAATAAACGACCCTTTACACAACTCGTATGATAAATGGGTTAACCCAAAAACGACCCGTTTAATAAGTGGGTTAACCTTTTAACTCGTTCAAGTGTTTTTAAAAAGGGGTAATATTTTGATTTAAAATGAATATATTTTAATTTTTTTTTTCTTGTAATAAGTAAATTCCAAGTGTCAAATTACATTCCATTTTGAACCATTTCACTTCCAACAATTTTATTTGATTAGTATTACTACTACCGATTTTCGAATCCTTTGCATTTGGTGTCTTCTAATCTCAAGCTATATAACAAATGAACGTAAAACAGGTGACCAGAAACACGACACGATTTTAAATAGGTCCGACACGATACGGATAAGTATATGGGTGGGATTTTAGGGTTGAAGAACTCAACCCGCCGACCCAAAACCCATCAACCTGCCGACACGACACGATTGCCACGCTACATTAAGGGATCGGTAACTCGTATAGCGAACTCATATGTGGATCGGTGAATATGCGAAAGAAGAGTGAAGAAACCTTTTGAATATTGCAATTCCGTGCTACAAGTTACATCCTTTTTTTTCATACAAACATGACATTAAAATGCATCTTTTTCACAATGATTTTTTATCAAACTTTTCTTTGATTAAACTAACATCAAGCTTGTAAAGAACACAAAAGTTAACATAACTTTGATGAACTCTCAAATGTTCAAATCAAAACCTCAGATAAACAGACACAATAAGAATTCAACTTCAAAACCTTAGACAAAACAATAATTGGTGTCACAAGAAAGACAACCAAAGCAATCAACATCTTATTACAAATCCTTCTTCTTTTCGCAAACCTCAAATGCTTCCCTTTGATGATGATGACAACAACAACAACTCTCCTTCGGTTTCCTCATCACTGTCATACACAAATCTTGTGTGTTTCCCACTGAACTCAGAAGTCTTGTTGACACTAATCTTGCTCATCCCTTCACACAACTCATCCACCACCTCATTGTCTTTATGCTCCTCCTCACTTGTGCTCACATTTACCTGAACCGACCATCCGGATGAATTGGAATCTTCGCATGTCAGCAGAGAGTTACAGTCAGATGATTCAGAATCATCCATGAACAATGACCTTGTTATCTCATGCTTTTCACCCTTGACTTTTTTATTTGATTCAGCAATAACCTCATTAAGCAACTACATTACAAAAAAAAAAAAAAAAAAAAAAAAAAAAAAAAAACAAGTTAAAAAAAAACAAATACAATAATCCTAATCAACATCTATAAAGATTGTATCAAACCTGAGTAAAACTGAAGTTTTCAGCAACAGGAGAGACAGTGAATGATTCCAAACCATTGTTATTACTAAAGTTATAAACCTGAGGAGTGTTAGCAGGTGTTGGTGCAAGAACAGCCATTGGAGAGTTCAAAAACCTTTTATAAATCAAAGGGTTGGGTTCAAAACAAATCTTTGAAATCACACCCTCTTCTTCCACTTTTTTCAACAGGGTTTTCACTTGACCCCTCAACAAAGTTTCTCCGGATCCCGGAGTTGTGGCGTTTTTCGATTCGCTGTTGGGAATCATCATCCTTTTCTTTGAACATCTTGATGATGGAGTTTTTAAACTCCCCATCGCAAGCCCTACGATAGGCGAACCATTGGTTATATCGATCAATGCGGAATTCTCTCTTTCTTGATTTCTTGATTTCAAGAAACCCTTGTTAGTAGATTCTTGATTCTCCAGTCCTATAAACACAACTTTTAATATTAAAAAACAGAACCCAGATGATAGATTTTTCAACAAATAAATTATATGATATAAAACCCTTGATTCTTCACTTCTACAAACACAAATTTTAACATCAAAAAACAAAAACCAGAAGATAAATATCTCAATAAATAAATTATGATATAAAAAAAACCTTGATTCTCTACTCCTTAAAACACAACTTTTAACATCAAAAAAATACCCAGATGATAAATTCTAAAAAAATAAATTAAAAATAGAAAAACCCTCTACAATCACAATTTTTAGGATCAAAAAATAAAACCCAGATGATAAATTACTGAAAAAAATAAATTATAATGGATCAGAAGACTTACTTGATGATCTTGTGATTCTTCTTGATGACAGTGGAGTCTCCATTAAACCCTTTATGTTTTTTGAAGTTGATCAAAAAAAATATCACCGGAAATTTCAAGGGTCACCGGAGAATTGATTAACAGAAAGATTAGAGTGGTGAAAAGAGACAGAAGATTAGGGGTTTTAAGGGCGATTTATGGGAATTTAGGGTTGTAAACAAGGGGAGAAAAAGGGAAAATATGACCGTTGGGAAGAGGGAAGCGCGTGACTATTGGGTTATTTCGAAACTAGCCGTTGAGACTGGGTTGTTTTTCCGTTGTATTAGATTGGGCTAAGACAATGGCCTTTTAAACTACAAGCCCAAGTCATGGTTATTTGTTTTAGCTAGGGGTGGGCTTTTTTAACCGATAACTTAAAAACCGATCCGAATAAAACTAACACCAACTCGATTATGGTGTTACCCAGATTAACCCAAACCCGAACAAGATAAAACCGGCAACACGAAATTAATATTTGGTTTGGTAACTGGGTTGAAAATGTTAATTAGGTTAACCTGATTAACTCGAATTTATATAAAAATGTCAATGGTTAACCTGATTAACTTGAATTTATATAAAAATGTCAATGATACTTCGTATAAATATATAATAAAAATGAATTCACATAAAAATGTCAGTTATACATACGTCAGCATCATCATCATCATATTCAGAAAATCTCATCAATAGCAAAGATAAGGTAGGGTCTGAGGAGGGTAAGTTGTAGACAACCTTGTCTCTACCCGTAGGAATAGAAAGACTGCTTCCAGTGAGACCCGGCCTCGATAGTAGTTTTGCATCAAGCCTTGGACATAAGGCACATAACAATTGAGACAAAGACCGATTAGTGCATGTACTCTCTTGTCTTTCGGCTACCACCACCATCACCACCACATGATGCATGCATGATTAACCATCCCCTCTTTTAACGTTATTTTCACAAAATTTTGTAAAATAACATTAACATTAGTGCACTTTCACTTTTGCCCCCCAAGCGCCCACACATATATACATTATATGCGCATACCGCAAGCAAGGCGTTATGTAGGTTATACGTATACATACAAAGTAAAAAAGGCTAGTTTTCCTCTATATTTTTTGTTTTTGTTTTGAATGTGACGTTTTGTTTCGTTGTGTCGCTAGATGTTTAAGCGACTAAAAATGTTTGGTTTGGTTGATACGATTTGACTTTTTCTTAGTTTATACGATTGGTTGTTACAGTTTTGTTTTGTGCTTATTTTATTTAACGTTTTTGTAGTTTATATGTTTTTACTATATGATTTTGAACGAAATATCATACTGAGAGTGATTTTATTCAACATTTTGTGTATTCTATTTTAATCGATATCATGTAAAGTTAAATTGTAAAGTATGCTTTGCAACTTGTAGTTAAAAACCCGTAAGCCAATTAACCTGACCCAAATAAACCCAAAACCAATTAACCCGAATCTTATTTGGGTCAGGTAACGTGTAGGATTTCTATAATAACAAACCCAAATAAACCAAAAGCCGAACAACAACCCCAATATTAGATCTGGTTATGTTTATTGCTTTGGCTACGAACATCAAGAAATCGTTTTAAATAAACAAAAGGTAAAATTCATACAAACATTGGTGGAGCTAGAAAAAAAATTTTATATGGTGTCATATTTTTCGATACTAGGATTTATAATAACCTAACGTTAAATTTTTTGGGTCAGGTCAGATAGGGTTGAATCACATAATAAAAGTAAGAATAAAAAATAATTAGAATGCCCTTGGAAAAACATAATGAAAAATACAAAGTCATTTGATATAATAGAAAAAATACATTTTATAGTTGCTTCCTACGGATTTTCATGTTTTGATAATAATCCATAACATCTTCAATAGCAACTATCGCAAAGAACTCTTTTTCAATATAATAAACGCAAGCATCGTTCAAGTGTTATGTGTTTATTTGCAGGACTCTTTAGTTCGTCCAATCGTCCATGACGGTTTTTTTTAAATATTTATTCACGTTACACAATTCTATTTAATTAAGTGAGCCTTTAATTGGTTATTGAGTAAAAACTTAAAGACAAGACATGAGCCTTTAATGATTTGAATTGCACTGTATATTAGATAAAAGAGTAAACGTCAGTTTACAACCATGTCGCTTGACCCAAAAATCAATTTTGACGCCCCTAAGAAACCTTTGGACAGTTACACCACTCATGTTAGAAAAGCACTACACTTTACAATGTTTCGTTTGTTGATCGTTAATTAGCATGAGGGGTATTTCAGTAATGTTGTTGATTTGCACCTGTATAATCGAAGACAATCCTAGTTTTTCCCTTATCTCCAAAAATCGACCCTGTGCTTAACTTAAACCCACATTCACTTGATCGATGGTCGGTGGATATTGGATGGTTCGTGAAATTGTAGAAGATGTTGACCCATACTCCATTTACAGTAAGTTTAGTAGTGAATTGGTTTGATCATGCATCTTAGTTAAAATGCTAAACTTTTATTCTGATTTTTGTTGCAGCTGATATGCCCACGTTTTTATTTGTGAAGATTCACCATGGAGGTGAGTTCTCTAGGTATCTAGGTAGGGCATACGTACTGATACGTGGTTGAAAACTGTTGAAATATCATAATATTATCTTTATTTGCAATTCAATATTTTCCTTATTTTATGCAATCAATTTAATCCTTTCCTTGTTTCTGTCATGTTACCGTTGCTGCTGTTTGAGGGCCTTTTGTGCTTGTTGGGCTGCTGTTCGATTGGGCCTTTTTTTCTTAAGGCAAAAGCCTCTTGTCTGGTTATAAGGAGGTGCTGGCTTTGGGTTCGTGACAGTCATACAACACACCAATACATCATCCTTTCAACACAAAAAGAACATCAGCTTATATTCATCGCTGCTGAAGTCTGTCTCCTTTTTTTCCAGAACCATCAGCAAGAGGTTCTTGTCTTTTACTCAGTGTCGAGAGTATTAGAGATCTCGTTTTGATCTCAGTCTGTAACAGATCTGTCACACCCCAACCGATGGCGGAATCATCGGGGCATCGCACTGAGCGAAACAGATTGTCCAGGAGTTTCCATAACAATTATCATCACTATTTAGTTTAAATTAACACGTCCCATACCGTGTCCCAAATAACAAACAAATTATTACAGATAACAACTAGTCAAATATTCTGTTCCGACAACTCAGATTTAAATAAGACAAATAAATATTGTTCAATGCTCCTAAAGACCCAGCCTGACAAGATCTATAGACAACTATGCTCTAGTTGCTCTTTCCTGACAGACAACTATTTGTTGGGGGCCTCTAGAGCTTTATTCTAGCCTCGCTTTCCTAGCAAGCAAACATCTTAAACACCTGTCACATACGTTAAAATAAAGTCAATACATATAATGTAAAGGTGAGCATGCAAGTTGATAATAACATATAGAGTTCGAAATAGTTTACGCATAACCAGCACGTACACAGAGAAAAACGAAGCATGTTAATTATTGACATGGACCTATCGATACCAATGACTGCGGGTTGACCGTCCGAGACGGTTCGCAATACATGATTACCACCGTAATCCATGCAAGTAATTGTCCTTAACAACCCCCGTGTGAACGGGTGCTGAGTCCAAACTATAGTACTACGTCGTTAAGGCAGGTAGACAACATTCCACGTGTAAACACAATCAACAAGCATTCATTTAGTCACGTAATACATGCGATTTGGTTAGCGTTCAAACAATTGAGTAGTGTGTTCGAGAGTGATTTGATAAGTAACGTATGTAACACCCAAAAGTGCTAAAAGCAAAAAGGGATCGAGTATACTCATAGCGATTGATTGATGGATTGAATGGAGCGCTTGGGAGTAGGGTTAGCCTGAACAGTTTGATAGCATAACGATGAATAACACGTAGAATGGAAACAAGTGTAAGTGGGTTGGACAGCCTGGTCGATCGAACAGTTGGTTCGATCAAGTGGGTTGTTCGTTCGGCTGGACAATCCGTTCGGACAGCCTGTTCGATCGGCCAGTAGGCTCGATCGGTTGGGCTGTTCGAGTGGATTGTTTCTTCCTTTGTGAGGGATGTGTTTGTGTATGACGGTTTGTCCTTTTGAAGTTTTCGTTGTAGCATTTGAGAACACCGAAGTGTCCTTACCTTTCAGGTCGATCGATCGAACGATCCGTTCCATCGGTCGGCATAACCGATCGGTTAGGAACTTCAGTAGTAGTCCTCATCAGGATGTCACTCGATCGAACAGCCTACTCGATCGAATAGCATGCTCGATCGGGTGGCATTCCTATACGACAAACGAATTGAAAATCAACTAAGTGTTGAAGCATAGTATCTCATGATCTGAGGAGTAATGTTGACAAACGGCTGTTCGGTCGAACATCACCTTCGTTCAATACTACACTTCACGAAATTGTCAAAGTTGCTGGGCCATATGCTAGTCGATCGGCTGGCCCGGTCGATCGGCCGGCATGTCCGATCGGTTGGGCTGTTCGTTTGAACACCTAACCGTTCGGCCAACATCCTGACCTCGTCGGCCTGTCCGTCTAACATTCGATTGTTCTGTTCATTTGACGTTGTATTAAGGTAGTTTGACAACGAGCTTAACCAGGGAACCTTCGTTCTTACTTGTTCCTCCTGCTCGGACAGGAATCACCCAAGTCCGGCCGGTGAACGGTTCAGAACTGCGGCTTAACGTTTAACCCGAAGTTGGTGAACCTTGTAGATAGAACCCGGATCTTGAATCACACAACCATTGGAATGAAGAAATCTGAGAAAAGAAGGGGAGCACGAGCTGGTCGGTCAGAGCTTTCCAAAAGTGGTAAAGAGTGACAATGACAGCTCTATTTATAGGCTCCAAAAGAGGAAAGGGTTGGCCGATCGGCTGGCATCCCGATCGGACAGCCTGCTCGATCGAACAGTCTGTTCGATCGGCTGGGCTGTGCGATCGGCTGACAGCCTGATCGATTAGCAGCCTGGTTCGAGTGTTCGGTGCGATGATTTTCGATATTTCAATTTCGATTGAAGGCGATACGAGTACGATAGAGTTTCCCATTCAAATTACTTTCAGTCCCAACTACTATATCTAACATACAATCATCTATATTTCACCCTATCCTTACGTTACCATTTGTCGTAATTTGATTTCGATTGCATTCGGTTTGAGTTTCGAGTTTCGATTCGAGTTTCGATTGATCACCACACAAAGCATAAAGTAAACACGCACAGGTAACACATAAGGCACACACACGTATAACAGTAACCACAATTCGCGTAATTCGAGATTCGAGTTCGATGATGGTTAGATCGGTTTGAATACTGATTAGTTGACTTTATCGCATTGTTACTTCCTACTATTCATAGTCGTAAATCGGTTCGCGTCGATCAAACATTCGATTGCTTCGACTCTTTCTGATTACAACACTTACTCCACATAGTACAAATAAAACATAAAATAGACTATTTACAGTCAAAGAAAGTCAAAGTTGACTTGGACTTTGACTTTGACTTTGACATTCGAAAACACGGGGTGTTACAGCCTCCCCTTGTTTAAGGAATTTCGTCCCGAAATTAGGCTCGAAGCTGCACAGCACCGTGAATTACCAATTTGACGCTTTAGATCTTCATTTGAATAACTGCGGGTACTTGGCCTTCATGTCGCTTTCGAGTTCCCAAGTGAACTCCGCGCCTCGTTTGCCTTCCCATCGGACTTTCACGATAGGGATGCGTGAGCGTCTGAGTTGCTTGGTTTGGTGATCCATGATTTCGACAGGCTTTTCCACGAAGTGTAGCGTCTCGTTGACCTGAAGATCGTCGAGAGGTACAATCAAATCATGGTCAGCTAGGCATTTTCGAAGGTTCGACACGTGGAAAGTCGGGTGGACGTTACTGAGTTCCTCCGGTAGTTCGAGTTTGTAGGCGACTTTGCCGATCCTTTCCAGAATCTTAAAAGGTCCAGCATATCGATGCGCTAGTTTCCCTTTCTTGCTGAATCTGACTACACCCTTCCAAGGTGATACCTTTAGGAGTACATAGTCGCCAATGTCAAATTCAAGGGGCTTGCGTCTTCTATCGGCGTAACTTTTCTGTCTATCCCTGGCCTTTGCCAAGTTGTTGCGAATCTGGAGGATTTTGTCAGTCGTTTCTTGTAGTAACTCGGGACCGGTTAATTGCGAATGGCCGATCTCGTGCCATACAATAGGCGAACAACATCTTCTTCCATATAAAGCCCCGAATGGTGCCATTTGTATGCTGGCATGATAGCTGTTGTTGTACGAGAATTCGACTAACGGTAGGTATTTGTTCCAACTACCACCGAAGTCTATGACACACGCGCGGAGCATGTCTTCAAGAGTACGGATCGTTCTTTCAGTCTGTCCGTCGGTTTGAGGATGGAATGCAGTACTCAGATTAAGCGACGTACCAAGGGTAGCTTGAAATGTTTCCCACAATCGCGAAGTAAACCGAGCATCACGATCTGAAATGACATCACGAGGCATACCATGATTACAAATGATCTCGTCGGTGTAGATTTGGGCTACTCGTTCTACCTTGTAGTCTTCCCGTATTGGCAAAAAGTCGGCTGATTTGGTCAATCGATCAACTATAACCCAAATGCTGTGGTGACCTGATGGCGTGGGCGGAAGTTTTGTTATGAAATCCATAGCTATACTTTCCCACTTCCATATAGGGATTGGAGGTTGTTCGAGTAAGCTAGAAGGTCGTTGATGTTCAGCCTTAACTCTTGCACAAGTCAGGCAACTTCCAACATAGAGAGCGATATCCCGTTTCATACCCGGCCACCAGTACTTGTAACGAAGGTCCTGGTACATTTTATCGGCACCGGGATGAATAGAGTATCGGGATTTGTGGGCTTCGTTCATTATAATCTTTCGCAAATCGGTCCGCTTAGGGATCCAAATTCGGTCCAGATAATAGAAGATCCCATCTGCTTTGCTTACAAGCTGTGCTCCATCGTGATAGATTCTCTCCTACTTCAAAGTGCGTTCATTAAAACAAGCATGCTGAGCTTCGCGGATAAGAGCTTCGAGGTTGTGCTGGGCTTGGGTATTGCGAATACTGAGTAAATAACTTCGTCTGCTGAGTGCTTCGGCTACGACATTTGCCTTGCCCGGGTGATAACGAATCTCACAGTCATAATCGTTAAGAAGTTCTACCCATCGGCGTTCACGCATATTAAGTTCTTTCTGATTAAAGATGTGTTGTAAACTCTTGTGATCGGTGAAGATCGTACACTTGGTACCATACAGGTAGTGTCGCCAAATCTTCAATGCAAAAACAACTACGCCTAGCTCGAGATCGTGGGTTGTATAGTTCTTCTCGTGGATTTTGAGCTGACGAGATGCGTAAGCTATAACATTGTCTCGTTGCATGAGAACACAGCCAAGACCAAGGTTGGAAGCATCACAGTAGACAATGAAATCGTCGTTTCCGTCCGGCAACGTGAGAACGGCAGCATTGCAGAGCTTGCGCTTAAGAGTTTGAAAAGCAGACTCTTGTTCAGTTCCCCAAACAAAAGACCTGTCTTTATGGGTAAGAGCGGTAAGCGGCACAGCGATCTTAGAGAACCCTTCGATAAATCGTCGATAATAACCCGCTAATCCAAGAAATGATCGGACTTCAGACGGGTTCTTAGGCGCAATCCAGCTTTTGACTGCTTCAATCTTCGCGGGATCGACATGAATACCCTGACTATTCACGATGTGACCCAGAAACTGAACCTCCTCCAACCAGAATTCACACTTGGAGAACTTGGCATAGAGTTGGTTTCCCTGGAGTAACTCGAGAACCAAACGTAGATGTTGCGCGTGTTCGGCTTTCGACTTGGAATAAATCAAGACGTCGTCGATGAACACGATGACGAAACGGTCAAGATAAGGCTTACACACACGATTCATCAGATCCATAAAAACCGCGGGCGCGTTGGTTAGACCAAAGGGCATAACAACGAATTCGTAGTGGCCGTATCGAGTGCGAAAAGCTGTTTTGGGTATATCCTCCTCTTGAATGCGCAACTGATGATAGCCTGAACGTAGATCGATCTTCGAGAAACACTTGGCACCTTGCAGCTGATCAAATAAGTCGTCGATTCGAGGCAAAGGGTAACGGTTCTTGATGGTCAGCTTATTCAATTCCCGATAGTTGATGCACATCCTGAACGATCCATCCTTCTTTTTGACGAAAAGGACTGGCGCGCCCCAAGGAGAGGTGCTCGGGCGAATAAAGCCTTTTTCAAGTAACTCCTGGAGTTGGTTTGAGAGTTCCCTCATTTCGGATGGCGCGAGTCGATAAGGGGCTTTAGCAATAGGGTTAGCTACAGGAATAAGGTCGATACGAAAGTCGATATCATGACTTGGCGGTAGTCCAGGAAGGTCGTCAAGGAACACCTGAGGAAATTCACGGACCACTGGAACGTCTATGACTTCAACCTTCTTTTTCTTTTCCTTCTTCGCTACTACAATGTTGGCCAAGAAAGCGTTGTATTCCTTGCGGAGATACTTGCTAGCTTGGATGCATGACATGAGTTTGAGACCTTTCGAAGCTGTTTCACCGTACACACATAATATATCACCATTCGCGAGCGAGAATCGAATCATCTTTTCGAAACACACAACTTCAGCATGGTTTTCGCGAAGAAAGTCCATGCCTACTATGACGTCAAAACTTCCGAGTTGCATGGGGATAAGGTCGATTGGAAAGATGTGATTGTTGAGCTCTAGGGTACAATCACGAAGAACAGAGTTAACAGCGACGGTTCTTCCAGTAGCAACTTCGACTTCGAATGACGAGGGGAGATAAGAGCGCTTACGACTAAGGAGCTTCTCGAATTCAAACGACACAAAGCAGTTATCGGCTCCAGTATCAAACAAACATGATGCATAAATACCATTCACAAGGAACGTACCATTAACCACGTTGTTGTCAGCCTGGGCTTGACGTGCATTGATGTTAAAGGTTCTGGCACGGGAGGGTTGTTGTTGCTGCTGAGGCTGCTGCTGCTGCTGGGGTTCTTGTTTCACAACCCTGTTCGGGCACATGTTTGCAAAGTGGTTAGGGTCACCACATGCAAAGCAGACTCGAGCATTGACCGCGGGTGCTTGAGCTGCTGGTTGGCCTTGAGGGGCTGGAAGTAGAGCTTGATGAGCGGCGGCTTGAACTGGGGCTTGACGGGGACCATAGCGACAATTCGCAGTGAAATGTCCGTAAAGATTGCAGTGGGCGCAGAAACGACAGGCGATTCCCACCGGATGATGGTATGAGCATGTCGGGCAGAGCGGGTGGGGACCTGTGTAGGCGCGCTTAGCTGGCGGCGCATTGATCACTAGAGCTTACCGGTGGTGAGACTGCTGTTGAGCCGGTACGGCTTGCAGAGGGGCAGCAGTCGTTGTCACAGCACAGTTCTTGTTGCTGGAGCTGTTGTTGTTGTGCTTATTCTTTCTTCTTGATGACTTAGAGGGTTGAGCAGTGGTGGTGTCGACGGTTGATGTGGCGGTGGCTTGGTGCAGAGACTTGGTATACTTATCCCAAAAACCAGACTTTACCCGCTTGTCATTGATCTCAGCGGCAAGCAGGTAGGTCTCTTCAATCGATGATGGCTTGGCGGCATGAACGAAATCGGCAACACAATCAGGTAGAGCTCGAATATACTTCTTGATGGCCATGTCTGACGTCTTGACTTGATCGGGACAAATGATGCTGAGCTGTTTAAAGCGTGTAGTTAAAGCAGCGTTGTCTCCATCCTTCTGCTTGATGTTCCAAAACTCGTCCTCCAGCTTTTGGCGTTCATGGGGAGGGCAAAATTCGTCCATCATAATTGCCTTTAACTCCTCCCAAGTCAGCTCATAAGCTGCATCATTTCCGCGCTTGTTTCGTTCGGCCGTCCACCAGTCTAGAGCTCGGGAATGGAAGACGCCTGTAGCATTGAGGGTGCGGAGGTTCTCAGGACAGCCGCTTTGGCGCAGAGTGATTTCAACTGAATCGAACCATTGAAACATGGCGGTAGGGCCATCTTCTCCGGTGAATTCTTTGGGTCCGCATGCTTTAAACTGTTTGAAGCTGAAACCAGTCTTGTTGGCATCCTTAGGAGCATCGATTCGCGACTCCTCAGATGACTTGCTGGCGTTTTCAAAGACATCGCTCACAGCTTTTGCCACACTCTTGGCGATGATAGTAGCGAGACGCCTGTCTCTCTTCTCTTGGCGAGTAAGTGGGGTTCGGTGTCCAGATGACGACATGGTCTGCAACAGACATCGTCGTATGTCTCAGACACAACAAATCGAATCTCGCCTCACACGTATACTACTTACTAAAGCTTAGAATCACGTCGAATCACGCATCACATAAATATGTAGGCACATAACCACAGATTCACGTAATCACAGAAGCACATAGGCACGTAGAGCACAGAGACACGTAATCATAGAAGCACATAGGCACTTAATCACGGATGCAGTCAGAATACAGAAACCTATTATTCAAAGCGCGTGTGTCGTTCGTGTATAGCGATCGCGTATAGTATATCGAATAGTATCACATATTCGTATTGTATGTTGAGTATAGCATAGTATAGCGTATATCCTAGCATAGTATCGTCTAGAATTGCAGCGACTTGTTACCGTTTTAAGATAGAAGAGCAATGCGAGTCGTGTGTGTCGATCGAAGTGATAGCAAAAATATCGGGCGAACTTCAAAATTAAACACATAAACAGGTAATCACACATAAAACACCTAAAATCGACGAATTATCAGAGTCTGCGGTTGTAGGCTCAGAATCGAAACACATAAAATCGAGAAATAGATTGTCTACGGCTACTAGACATCGACTACCCAAAGCGATTCGACTATTCGCAGTAGACTTGTCGTCACTTTTCGACGTTCGGGATCGCGTTTCTGCCTCGATTCTTGGGCATTCAACACGTATTCCCTAGGTCATACTAGTGAGTTCAGGTCGTTGGAGTCCGTCGAGGCTTTGGTGAGATGAGTAAAAGTCGGAATAAGTTGCCAAGGTTCGGGTTTCACCCCTGGCTTAGCAATTTCTTCCTTGTTTTAGTAAAATATTGAGGAGATTATTCATCAAAATATGGATCTCACTCCTGATTTGGTATAATTCTCCTCGTTTGTTGTCGAAAATAATGAGGAATTCATCGGTCAAACAATTTAGTCGAGAGTTTGCGGCTTTCACACCTAATCTCGACCAAATCGCTTGACTCTATTTGAAAATTCGGGTGCAGTGCTAGCGAGGAATATCGGAATATAGCACATAAGCTTGGTCTGTTGGTTCCTAACTATAGTCTAGGTCTCTAAGACAGCGACCCGGACTAGGTCGTGTCCTGCCTAATTCCCTATAGTTATGGCTCTGATACCAATCTGTCACACCCCAACCGATGGCAGAATCATCGGGGCATGGCACTGAGCGAAACAGATTGTCCAGGAGTTTCCATAACAATTATCATCACTATTTAGTTTAAATTAACACGTCCCATACCGTGTCCCAAATAACAAACAAATTATTACAGATAACAACTAGTCAAATATTCTGTTCCGACAACTCAGATTTAAATAAGACAAATAAATATTGTTCAATGCTCCTAAAGACCCAGCCTGACAAGATCTACAGACAACTATGCTCTAGTTGCTCTTTCCTGACAGACAACTATTTGTTGGGGGCCTCTAGAGCTTTATTCTAGCCTCGCTTTCCTAGCAAGCAAACATCTTAAACACCTGTCACATACGTTAAAATAAAGTCAATACATATAATGTAAAGGTGAGCATGCAAGTTTCATAATAACATATAGAGTTCGAAATAGTTTACGCATAACCAGCACGTACACAGAGGAAAACGAAGCATGTTAATTATTGACATGGACCTATCGATACCAATGACTGCGGGTTGACCGTCCGAGACGGTTCGCAATACATGATTACCACCGTAATCCATGCAAGTAATTATCCTTAACAACCCCTGTGTGAACGGGTGATGAGTCCAAACTATAGTACTACGTCGTTAAGGCAGGTAGACAGCATTCCACGTGTAAACACAATCAACTAGCATTCATATAGTCACGTAATACATGCGATTCGGTTAGCGTTCAAACAATTGATTAGTGTGTTCGAGAGTGATTTGATAAGTAACGTATGTAACACCCAAAAGTGCTAAAAGCAAAAAGGGATCGAGTATACTCACAGCGATTGATTGATGGATTGAATGGAGCGCTTGGGAGTAGGGTTAGCCTGAACAGTTCGATAGCATAACGATGAATAACACGTAGAATGGAAACAAGTGTAAGTGGGTTGGACAGCCTGGTCGATCGAACAGTTGGTTCGATCTAGTGGATTGTTCGTTCGGCTGGACAATCCGTTCGGACAGCCTGTTCGATCGGCCAGTAGGCTCGATCGGTTGGGCTGTTCGAGTGGATTGTTTCTTCCTTTGTGAGGGATGTGTTTGTGTATGATGGTTTGTCCTTTTGAAGTTTTCGTTGTAGCATTTGAGAACACCGAAGTGTCCTTACCTTTCAGGTCGATCGATCGAACGATCCGTTCGATCGGTCGGCATAACCGATCGGTTAGGAACTTCAGTAGTAGTCCTCATCAGGATGTCACTCGATCGAACAGCCTACTCGATCGAATAGCATGCTCGATCGGGTGGCATTCCTATACGACAAACGAATTGAAAATCGACTAAGTGTTGAAGCATAGTATCTCATGATCCGAGGAGTAATGTTGACAAACGGCTGTTCGGTCGAACATCACCTTTGTTCAATACTATACTTCACGAAATTGTCAAAGTTGCGGGGCCATATGCTAGTCGATCGGCTGGCCTGGTCGATCGGCTGGCATGTCCGATCGGTTGGGCTGTTCGTTCGAACACCTAACCGTTCGGCCAGCATCCTGACCTCGTCGGCCTGTCCGTCTAACATTCGATTGTTCTGTTCATTTGACGTTGTATTAAGGTAGTTTGACAACGAGCTTAACCAGGGAACCTTCGTTCTTACTTGCTCCTCCTGCTCGGACAGGAATAACCCAAGTCCGGCCGGTGAACGGTTCGGAACTGCGGCTTAACGTTTAACCCGAAGTCGGTGAACCTTGTAGATAGAACCCGGATCTTGAATCACACAACCATTGGAATGATTAGTGAGTTGGCACAAGCTCCGTTTCTACCGGTTTGAAGGCATTGAGTGTAAAAGAGTTGAAAGAAAGTTGGAATTCCTTCTTTCAATCCTTCACGTCGTGTAAATATTTAGATCTTCGGTAGATCTTAGCTTGTTTATGTGGAAATCGGTTAGATCCGAGCTATTCATGGTGGACTGAAGCCAAAACATGATGTTCTTGAAGAACACCATGATGACATCATCCAAGAATGCTTAGATCTTGGTGATTTCACGGTTAGAAATAAAAAATTGAAAGACAGAAAGGTGTAGGAGCATGTTTTGATCAAGAAAGTACAAGATTTAAGATGAAAACTTACCGGAATTGGAAAAATCTGAGAAAAGAAGGGGAGCACAAGCTGGTCGGTCAGAGCTTTCCAAAAGTGGTAAAGAGTGACAATGACAGCTCTATTTATAGGCTCTAAAAGAGGAAAGGGTTGGCCGATCGGCTGGCATCCCGATCGGACAGCCTGCTCGATCGAACAGTCTGTTCGATCGGCTGGGCTGTTCGATCGGCTGACAGCCTGATCGATTAGCAGCCTGGTTCGAGTGTGCAGTGCGACGATTTTCGATATTTCGATTTCTATTGAAGGCGATACGAGTACGATAGAGTTTCCCATTCAAATTACTTTCAGTCCCAACTACTATATCTAACATACAATCGTCTATATTTCACCCTATCCTTACGTTACCATTTGTCGTAATTTGATTTCGATTGCATTCGGTTTGAGTTTCGAGTTTCGATTCGAGTTTCGATTGATCACCACACAAAGCATAAAGTAAACACGCACAGGTAACACATAAGGCACACACACGTATAACAGTAACCACAATTCGCGTAATTCGAGATTCGAGTTCGATGATGGTTAGATCGGTTTGAATACAGATTAGTTGACTTTATCGCATTGTTACTTCCTACTATTCATAGTCGTAAATCGGTTCGCGTCGATCAAACATTCGATTGCTTCGACTCTTTCTGATTACAACACTTACTCCACATAGTACAAATAAAACATAAAATAGACTATTTACAGTCAAAGAAAGTCAAAGTTGACTTGGACTTTGACTTTGACTTTGACATTCGAAAACACGGGGTGTTACAGCCTCCCCTTGTATAGGGAATTTCGTCCCGAAATTAGGCTCGAAGCTGCACAGCACCGTAAATTACCAATTTGACGCTTCAGATCTTCATTTGAACAACTGCGGGTACTTGGCCTTCATGTCGCTTTTGAGTTCCCAAGTGAACTCCGCGCCTCGTTTGCCTTCCCATCGGACTTTCACGATAGGGATGCGTGAGCGTCTGAGTTGCTTGGTTTGGCGATCCATGATTTCGACAGGCTTTTCCACGAAGTGTAGCGTCTCGTTGACCTGAAGATCGTCGAGAGGTACAATCAAATCATGGTCAGCTAGGCATTTTCGAAGGTTCGACACGTGGAAAGTCGGGTGGACGTTACTGAGTTCCTCCGGTAGTTCGAGTTTGTAGGCGACTTTGCCGATCCTTTCCAGAATCTTAAAAGGTCCAGCATATCGATGCGCTAGTTTCCCTTTCTTGCCGAATCTGACTACACCCTTCCAAGGTAATACCTTTAGGAGTACGTAGTCGCCAACGTCAAATTCAAGGGGCTTGCGTCTTCTATCGGCGTAACTTTTCTGTCTATCCCTGGCCTTTGCCAAGTTGTTGCGAATCTGGAGGATTTTGTCAGTCGTTTCTTGTAGTAACTCGGGACCAGTTAATTGAGAATGGCCGATCTCGTGCCATACAATAGGCGAACGACATCTTCTTCCATATAAAGCCTCGAATGGTGCCATTTGTATGCTGGCATGATAGCTGTTGTTGTACGAGAATTCGACTAACGGTATGTATTTGTTCCAACTACCACCAAAGTCTATGACACACGCGCGGAGCATGTCTTCAAGAGTACGGATCGTTCTTTCAGTCTGTCCGTCGGTTTGAGGATGGAATGCAGTACTCAGATTAAGCGACGTACTAAGGGTCGCTTGAAATGTTTCCCACAATCGCGAAGTAAACCGAGCATCACGATCTGAAATGACGTCACGAGGCGTACCATGAATACAAATGATCTCGTCGGTGTAGATTTGGGCTAGTCGTTCTACCTTGTAGTCTTCCCGTATTGGCAAAAAGTCGGCTGATTTAGTCAATCGATCAACTATAACCCAAATGCTGTGGTGACCTGATGGCGTGGGTGGAAGTTTGGTTATGAAATCCATAGCTATACTTTCCCACTTCCATATAGGGATTGGAGGTTGTTCGTGTAAGCCAGAAGGTCGTTGATGTTCAGCCTTAACTCTTGCACAAGTCAGGCAACTTCCAACATAGAGAGCGATATCCCGTTTCATACCCGGCCACCAGTACTTGTAACGAAGGTCCTGGTACATTTTATCGGCACCGGGATGAATAGAGTATCGGGATTTGTGGGCTTCGTTCATTATAATCTTTCGCAAATCGGTCCACTTAGGGATCCAAATTCGGTCCAGATAATAGAAGATCCCATCTGCTTTGCTTACAAGCTGTGCTCCATCGTGATAGATTCTCTCCTACTTCAAAGTGCGTTCATTAAAACAAGCATGCTAAGCTTCGCGGATAAGAGCTTCGAGGTTGTGCTGGGCTTGGGTATTGCGAATACTGAGTAAATAACTCCGTCTGCTGAGTGCGTCGGCTACGACATTTCCCTTGCCCGGGTGATAACGAATCTCACAGTCGTAATCGTTAAGAAGTTCTACCCATCGGCGTTGACGCATATTAAGTTCTTTCTGATTAAAGATGTGTTGTAAACTCTTGTGATCGGTGAAGATCGTACACTTGGTACCATACAGGTAGTGTCTCCAAATCTTCAATGCAAAAACAACTGCGCCTAGCTCGAGATCGTGGGTTGTATAGTTCTTCTCGTGGATTTTGAGCTGACGAGATGCGTAAGCTATAACATTGTCTCATTGCATGAGAACACAGCCAAGACCAAGGTTGGAAGCATCACAGTAGACAATGAAATCGTCGTTTCCGTCCGGCAACCTGAGAACGGCAGCATTGCAGAGCTTACGCTTAAGGGTTTGAAAAGCAGACTCTTGTTCAGTTCCCCAAAAATAAGACCTGTCTTTATGGCTAAGAGCGGTAAGCGGCACAGCGATCTTAGAGAACCCTTCGATAAATCGTCGATAATAACCCGCTAATCCAAGAAATGATCGGACTTCAGACGGGTTCTTAGGCGTAATCCAGCTTTTGACTGCTTCAATCTTCGCGGGATCGACATGAATACCTTGACTATTCACGATGTGACCCAGAAACTGAACCTCCTCCAACCAGAATTCGCACTTGGAGAACTTGGCGTAGAGTTGGTTTCCCTGGAGTAACTCGAGAACCAAACGTAGATGTTGCGCGTGTTCGGCTTTCGACTTGGAATAAATCAAGACGTCGTCGATGAACACGATGACGAAACGGTCAAGATAAGGCTTACACACACGATTCATCAGATCCATAAAAACCGCGGGCGCGTTGGTTAGACCAAACAGTCTGTTCGATCGGCTGGGCTGTTCGATCGGCTGACAGCCTGATCGATTAGCAGCCTGGTTCGAGTGTTCGGTGTGACGATTTTCGATATTTCGATTTCGATTGAAGGCGATACGAGTACGATAGAGTTTCCCATTCAAATTGCTTTCAGTCCCAACTACTATATCTAACATACAATCATCTATATTTCACCCTATCCTTACGTTACCATTTGTCATAATTTGATTTCGATTGCATTCGGTTTGAGTTTCGAGTTTATATTCGAGTTTCGATTGATCACCACACAAAGCATAAAGTAAACACGCACAGGTAACACATAAGGCACACACACACGTATAACAGTAACCACAATTCGCGTAATTCGAGATTCGAGTTCGATGATGGTTAGATCACTTTGATTACTGATTATTTGACTTTATCGCATTGTTACTTCCTACTATTCATAGTCGTAAATCGCTTCGCGTCGATCAAACATTCGATTGCTTCGACTCTTTCTGATTACAACACTTACTCCACATAATACAAATAAAACATAAAATAGACTATTTACAGTCAAAGAAAGTCAAAGTTGACTTGGACTTTGACTTTGACTTTGACATTCGAAAACACGGGGTGTTACAGATCATACCCCTGATCTGATTTGTCTGGTTGTAAGGTTTTAACCGGTAATCTTACCGGAATTGGTCTGTTCTCTTTTTGAATAAACTGTGCCGACTAGTGGCTTATAAAGCTTTCACGTTCTTGATATCGTGTTCTTGACATGGTATCAGAGCACTAGGTGCTCTTGGGACTCCTTGCTCCGTTCCGCTGCATTATAGGGTTCCGTTCAGATTCTGTTCGATCTCAGAGGGCCACGGTTCACTCTCGAATCCTTGGTGGTTTCAGTGAATCTGCCGATTCCGGTTCGTTTCTTGTGGTATCCATCTACTAGGAGGCACGGGTGTTCTCTTGAAGATTTAAAACCCTAACATCAAGGATTTATTGTGCTGTGTAGGGGTCTCGTTGGTCTCCTTTTTAAGGGCAAACCAACAGGCTTTGAGTCTTGTCTTCTGATCAGTTCTTGTAACCCTAAGTGAAGGTTACAAGTCTGATCCACTGAAGTTTTCGCACCCACTGTGAGAGTATTCTGACCTTTTTTTTCGTTGTTATTCGTTACTTTGCATCACTGAGTCAGTGTGTCTAGGCATATTGTTAGTGAAGACCGGTTTGATTTAGGACACAGAGAGGGTTCATTCTGTTGCATTCTGATTGATTATCTGTTTCTGTGTTTCTTGTTTGATTGTCTGTGTTAAGTTTAGTTCTTTGTCTTGGCTGTTTTTTTCCTGAATTTGTCTGTGTTTGCCTGTTATCATGCCTGATAAGGATAGTGATTCTCTTGTTGCTAGTGGCACTTTGATTAGTAAAATTGATGCTGGTGACCCTCTTTACTTACATCCTAGTGACTCGGCTAATCTGACCATTGTTAATATAAAACTGAAAGGAACCGACAATTACAATATTTGGGCTAATGCTATGAATCTGGCTTTACAAGTTAAAAATAAATTAGGGTTTATTGATGGATCATGTGCTAGATCTACTACTGATGAAGAGTTAGGAAAACAGTGGGATCGTTGTAATTCTATTGTTCTTACATGGATTTTAAATTCTGTGTCGGAAGAATTATATTTGGGTCATGTTTATTCTAAACTTGCCTCTGTTGTGTGGAAAGAACTAAAAGAAACCTATGATAAGGTTGATGGGTCGGTGATCTTTAATTTGTATCAAAAAATTAATTCCTTTTCTCAAAATGACATGCCTGTCTATGAGTATTATCATAAACTTAACTGCATGTGGAAACAATTAGATCAAATTCTATCTCTACCTACGTGTACTTGTGATGCTTCCAAACAATTTAATGATTTCAATCACTTGATTAAATTGATGCAGTTCTTAATGGGTCTTGACAGTGTTTACCAGTCTGTAAGAACTTCTCTATTAACTAGGGAAGTTCTCCCCTCTGTAAAGGAAGCCTTCTCTATTGTTTCAAGAGAAGAATCTCACAGAAATTCAAACAACTTTTCTGAAAAAATCTCTAATAATCCTGTTGGCTTTGCTGTTAAAACCAGTCAATCTTTTGATTCAAAAAAGAAAATTGTTAGACCCCCTAATCCAAATCTTAAATGCTCACATTGTAACAAGACTGGACACACTGTTGATAGATGTTATGAACTGGTTGGTTACCCCTCTTGGATGAAATCTAAAACGAGTGGTAATAAGGGAGGTAGGGTTAGTAATAATGTGGTTGTTGATACACCTGAAACTGCTTCATCGTCTACTGTGAATGGTTTAACAAATGAACAGATTGCGCAATTGCTTAGCCTGTTGAATAATAAATCCAAAAGTGAAACTCAAGGCAGTAACTTTGCTGGTAGGTCTAATTATGTTTGCTTTAACAGTTATACTAATCGTGTTAAACCTACATGTGAATTTAAACCTGCTAATCCAAGAAATGATCGGACTTCAGACGGGTTCTTAGGCGTAATCCAGCTTTTGACTGCTTCAATCTTCGCGGGATCGACATGAATACCTTGACTATTCACGATGTGACCCAGAAACTGAACCTCCTCCAACCAGAATTCGCACTTGGAGAACTTGGCGTAGAGTTGGTTTCCCTGGAGTAACTCGAGAACCAAACGTAGATGTTGCGCATGTTCGGCTTTCGACTTGGAATAAATCAAGACGTCGTCGATGAACACGATGACGAAACGGTCAAGATAAGGCTTACACACACGATTCATCAGATCCATAAAAACCGCGGGCGCGTTGGTTAGACCAAACAGTCTGTTCGATCGGCTGGGCTGTTCGATCGGCTGACAGCCTGATCGATTAGCAGCCTGGTTCGAGTGTTCGGTGTGACGATTTTCGATATTTCGATTTCGATAAAGGCGATACGAGTACGATAGAGTTTCCCATTCAAATTGCTTTCAGTCCCAACTACTATATCTAACATACAATCATCTATATTTCACCCTATCCTTACGTTACCATTTGTCATAATTTGATTTCGATTGCATTCGGTTTGAGTTTCGAGTTTATATTTGAGTTTCGATTGATCACCACACAAAGCATAAAGTAAACACGCACAGGTAACACATAAGGCACACACACACGTATAACAGTAACCACAATTCGCGTAATTCGAGATTCGAGTTCGATGATGGTTAGATCACTTTGATTACTGATTATTTGACTTTATCGCATTGTTACTTCCTACTATTCATAGTCGTAAATCGCTTCGCGTCGATCAAACATTCGATTGCTTCGACTCTTTCTGATTACAACACTTACTCCACATAATACAAATAAAACATAAAATAGACTATTTACAGTCAAAGAAAGTCAAAGTTGACTTGGACTTTGACTTTGACTTTGACATTCGAAAACACGGGGTGTTACAGATCATACCCCTGATCTGATTTGTCTGGTTGTAAGGTTTTAACCGGTAATCTTACCGGAATTGGTCTGTTCTCTTTTTGAATAAACTGTGCCGACTAGTGGCTTATAAAGCTTTCACGTTCTTGATATCGTGTTCTTGACATGGTATCAGAGCACTAGGTGCTCTTGGGACTCCTTGCTCCGTTCCGCTGCATTATAGGGTTCCGTTCAGATTCTGTTCGATCTCAGAGGGCCACGGTTCACTCTCGAATCCTTGGTGGTTTCAGTGAATCTGCCGATTCCGGTTCGTTTCTTGTGGTATCCATCTACTAGGAGGCACGGGTGTTCTCTTGAAGATTTAAAACCCTAACATCAAGGATTTATTGTGCTGTGTAGGGGTCTCGTTGGTCTCCTTTTTAAGGGCAAACCAACAGGCTTTGAGTCTTGTCTTCTGATCAGTTCTTGTAACCCTAAGTGAAGGTTACAAGTCTGATCCACTGAAGTTTTCGCACCCACTGTGAGAGTATTCTGACCTTTTTTTTCCTTGTTATTCGTTACTTTGCATCACTGAGTCAGTGTGTCTAGGCATATTGTTAGTGAAGACCGGTTTGATTTAGGACACAGAGAGGGTTCATTCTGTTGCATTCTGATTGATTATCTGTTTCTGTGTTTCTTGTTTGATTGTCTGTGTTAAGTTTAGTTCTTTGTCTTGGCTGTTTTTTTCCTGAATTTGTCTGTGTTTGCCTGTTATCATGCCTGATAAGGATAGTGATTCTCTTGTTGCTAGTGGCACTTTGATTAGTAAAATTGATGCTGGTGACCCTCTTTACTTACATCCTAGTGACTCGGCTAATCTGACCATTGTTAATATAAAACTGAAAGGAACCGACAATTACAATATTTGGGCTAATGCTATGAATCTGGCTTTACAAGTTAAAAATAAATTAGGGTTTATTGATGGATCATGTGCTAGATCTACTACTGATGAAGAGTTAGGAAAACAGTGGGATCGTTGTAATTCTATTGTTCTTACATGGATTTTAAATTCTGTGTCGGAAGAATTATATTTGGGTCATGTTTATTCTAAACTTGCCTCTGTTGTGTGGAAAGAACTAAAAGAAACCTATGATAAGGTTGATGGGTCGGTGATCTTTAATTTGTATCAAAAAATTAATTCCTTTTCTCAAAATGACATGCCTGTCTATGAGTATTATCATAAACTTAACTGCATGTGGAAACAATTAGATCAAATTCTATCTCTATCTACGTGTACTTGTGATGCTTCCAAACAATTTAATGATTTCAATCACTTGATTAAATTGATGCAGTTCTTAATGGGTCTTGACAGTGTTTACCAGTCTGTAAGAACTTCTCTATTAACTAGGGAAGTTCTCCCCTCTGTAAAGGAAGCCTTCTCTATTGTTTCAAGAGAAGAATCTCACAGAAATTCAAACAACTTTTCTGAAAAAATCTCTAATAATCCTGTTGGCTTTGCTGTTAAAACCAGTCAATCTTTTGATTCAAAAAAGAAAATTGTTAGACCCCCTAATCCAAATCTTAAATGCTCACATTGTAACAAGACTGGACACACTGTTGATAGATGTTATGAACTGGTTGGTTACCCCTCTTGGATGAAATCTAAAACGAGTGGTAATAAGGGAGGTAGGGTTAGTAATAATGTGGTTGTTGATACACCTGAAACTGCTTCATCGTCTACTGTGAATGGTTTAACAAATGAACAGATTGCGCAATTGCTTAGCCTGTTGAATAATAAATCCAAAAGTGAAACTCAAGGCAGTAACTTTGCTGGTAGGTCTAATTATGTTTGCTTTAACAGTTATACTAATGGTGTTAAACCTACATGTGACTTTAAACCTGCTTATTGTTTTTCCAACTTTGGAAATAATGGGAAAAAGGCGGGGTGGATAATTGATTCAGGGGCAAATCAACACATGATCACAGATGACACTAATCTTATAAACCAAATGGATGTTACAGAATATAACATCAAAGTCAAACATCCCAATGGGACAAGTGCTTTGGTAACTAAGATTGGTGATGTTAAACTAAGTAATAATGTCATCTTATATGATGTGTTTGTTATTCCCGATTATTGTGTCAATCTTGTTTCTGTTCATAAACTTCCCAAAGACTGCAATCTGACTGTTTCTTTTGATGAACATAATTGTTATATTCAGGACTCTCAAACAAAGAAAGTCCTGGTGACTGGTAGTCAGCTTGATGGTCTGTACTTTTGTGGTAGTTCTACTATGTCTAACAAGGTGTGTAATGCTAGCCTTGATGCAAATATGTGGCATGCTAGATTAGGACACCCTGCTGAACCTGTGTTGCATGTTTTAAAAGACAAACTAGATATTAAAAAGGGCACTAAAATTGATCCTTGTGAAACATGTCATAGGGCAACACAGCATAGGGAACCATTTCCTTTAAGTGATCATAAGACTAAGTCTTTAGGAGATCTTGTACATCTTGATGTATGGGGTCCCTATAGGGTTCAAAGTAGGGATGACTCTAGATATTTCCTAACAGTGGTTGATGATTACACACGAGCTGTTTGGGTCTACCTTATGAAAAATAAAGAAGAAGTGCTTTACAATATAAAAGGATTCTTCAACATGCTTAAAACTCAATTCAGTAAACACATTAAAATGTTTAGAAGTGATAATGGTACTGAGTTTATAAACAAACAAATGAAAGAATTCTGTTACAATAATGGTATTATTCATCAAACCTCGTGTGTTCATACTCCACAACAAAATGGGATAGTTGAAAGGAAACATAGGCACCTTTTAAACGTTGCTAGAGCATTATTGTTTCAAGCCGGTTTTCCTCTTAAATTCTGGTCTGAGTGTATCCTAACTGCTACCTATTTGATTAACAGGACTCCGTTGTCTGTCTTAAATGGTAGGTCTCCTTATGAACTTGTGTTTGGTTTTGCTCCAATGATGAGTCAGCTGAGGATTGTAGGGTGTCTTTGTTTTAGCACTGTTTTAAACAATTCTGACAAGTTTAATAGTCATGCTGAAAAATGTGTTCTAGTTGGATATTCTAATGAGAGAAAAGGGTATAAACTGTGGAGTCTAGACCAAAGAGTTATGTTTTATTCTAGGGATGTCAGATTTTATGAATCTGTCTTTCCGTTTAAAGAAAAGAAAACCTCTATTGATCCGGATTCTAAAGTTAATACTTTGAATTTTTTTGACTTATTTGATCAAAATAACACCCAAAACTCCAAATCTGACTCCACTCCCAATGATGATAACACAAGCATAAATCCCACAGTCCTAAATCATTCTCAGCAACCTGTTAATGACTCTAATAATACTTTAGGAATGGCTGATGTACAGCAACCAAGTAATGTTGAGTTAGAAACTGGTAGGGTTGAGCCAGATTTAGACGTTGAGGAAAACATTAGCAATTCTGAGGGAGATGATATAGGGCAACCTAGCAGTGTTTTAAGGAAATCTTCTAGAAATATAAAATTTCCATCTAAACTTGATGACTTTATTATTGATGGTGAAGTTAAATATGGTCTTGAAAAAGTGTTAAACTATGCTAACCTTGATTCTGAAAGTATGTGTTTTGCTTCTATGCTTAATAAGAGTTATGAACCTAAAAACTATTTTGAAGCTAAATCGGATAACAATTAGGTTACTGCCATGAATGATGAATTAGAAGCCTTACATAGGAATGATACTTGGGAAATAGTCGATTTACCTCCCAATAGGAAAGCTATAGGCTGTAAATGGATTTACAAAATCAAATATAAAGCCTCAGGTGAAATAGAAAGGTACAAGGCTAGACTTGTTGCCAAAGGTTTTAGTCGAAAAGAGGGTATAGACTTTTTTGAAACATTTTCTCCTGTTGTGAAAATGGTTACAGTTAGATGTGTTCTAACTATTGCTACTAACAAAGGTTGGGATGTACATCAACTTGATGTAAATAACACTTTCTTATATGGTAATTTAAATGAAGAGGTTTATATGACCCTTCCTGATGGTTATAATCCCAATCAAGTTAATAAAGTTTGTAAACTTAAAAAATCCCTTTATGGTCTTAAACAAGCTCCTCAGATGTGGAATGAAAAGCTTGTTGATGTTTTACTTGAACTTGGCTTTGAACAAAGTAAGTGTGACCACTCCATGTTTGTCAAAACAAGTAAATCTATGTTTATTGTTTTACTTGTTTATGTGGATGATATAATCATAACTGGTAGTTGTTCTACTGAGATTTCTAAAATTAAATCCCTTCTTAAATCTAAATTTTTGATTAAGGATTTGGGAATGTTAAAATATTTCCTTGGGATTGAGGTCTTCAAAACCAAAGATGGTCTATGCTTATCGCAAAGGAAATATTGTCTTGACTTACTTGCTGAATTTGGTTTGACTAGGTGTAAACCAGTTAACAGTCCCATTGAACCTAATCATATTTTAACCCATTTATGTGAAAAAAATAATCAAGCCTTACCTGATATTTCTGTTTATCAAAAATTAGTGGGAAAACTAATATATCTTTCACATACTAGACCGGATATTGCCTATTCGGTTCAATATCTAAGTCAATATATGCATAGTCCCACTAATGCTCATTTTAAAATTGCCTTAAGACTTTTACGATATCTTAAGGGCTCTCCCGGAAAAGGTTTGTTATTTAAAAAGGGGGATTCCTTAGAACTTAAAGCCTTTGCTGATTCTGACTGGGGCAAATGTGTTAACTCTAGGAAGTCTATCACAGGTTTTTGTGTCTTCCTAGGTAACTCCCTTATTTCATGGAAAAGCAAAAAAGCAAACTACCATTTCTAGATCTTCTGCTGAGGCAGAATATCGTGCTATGTGTGCTACGACAACATGTGGCTTCTTAACATTTTAAATGAACTTAAAATTAATGCCAAACTTCCTGTTTCTCTTTTTTGTGATAATACCACCGCTATTTCAATAGCTGTTAATCCTGTCTTTCATGATCGTACAAAGCATTTTGAAATTGATCTCTTCTTTCTAAGAGAAAAAATTTCAAAAGGTGTTATTAAAACCATTGGTGTCGCGTCTGAAGATCAAACGGCAGATGTGTTTACAAAAGGGCTGCCCGTTCAAGCTCTTGACAAGGTTAGTGAAAAACTTGGCCTGTTTAACTGCTTTGCATATTGAATTGAGGGGGGGGTGTTAAAATATCATAATATTCTCTTTATTTGCAATTCAATATTTTCCTTATTTTATGCAATCAATTGAATCCTTTCCTTGTTTCTGTCATGTTACCGTTGCTGCTGTTTGAGGGCCTTTTGTGCTTGTTGGGCTGCCGTTCGATTGGGCCTTTTCTGCTTAAGGCAAAAGCCTCTTGTCTGTTTATAAGGAGGTGCTGGCTTTGGGTTTGTGACAGTCATACAACACACCAATACATCATCCTTTCAACACAAAAAGAACATCAGCTTATATTCATCGCTGCTGAAGTCTGTCTCCTTTTTTTCCAGAACCATCAGCAAGAGGTTCTTGTCTTTTTCTCAGTGTCGAGAGTATTAGAGATCTCGTTTTGATCTCAGTCTGTAACAGATCATACCCCTGATCTGATTTGTTTGGTTGTAAGGTTTTAACCGGTAATCTTGTCGGAATTGGTCTGTTCTCTTTTGGAATAAACCGTGCCGACTAGTGGCTTATAAAGCTTTCACGTTCTTGATATCGTGTTCTTGACAAAAACCTGCCGCTTAATCATTTTAAGGTTTATGTTTTTCATGAATTTGAGTTTCGAATAGCTTACTTTGATAGAATTTGTAGTTTGCAGGTCTAACTAAGTTTAAGGAGGCTTTCGGGAGCTTTACAGAGCATCGAGATACGATTGGGACTAACCGGGTGCGAGAATGGAAGAAACAGGAAATCGGATATGGAAGTGGCATTGGCGACAACATGGTGACGCATGGCTGATGCATCGCGTCGACCAACATTGCCCGCAGGCAGTAGCAAAAAGCATCGGACACAAAGTCATTTAACACATCGCGTCACCGACCCTTATTCCTGACGCTGATTTTTGTGTCTTGGCTGGTTTGACCGAATTTGAAAAGGAATAATAAGGAGTTACGTTTTTAAAAACATAATCATCAGTTCTTGGGATTTGTGTCTTGGCTGGTTTGACCGAATTTGAAAAGGAATAATAAGGAGTTACGTTTTTAAAAACATAATCATCAGTTCTTGGGAGCCAAATATACTATCACCATCATTCAAAACCTTTCACTAATTACCAATCATCACAACCATCATCCATCATAATCCTAAACCATAATCCATCAATCATCATCACCAATCCCACATCTTCCATCCAATCCACAATCACTATCTAACCATCCAACCCTAACCCTAACCCTAACCTTAATCGCTCTTCCAAGAATCATGATCATGGCTAGTGGCTCGTGTTCATCCTCCGGTGATCTTGTTCCATCAACCATGAACGGCTATTCTCCTTGGGTTTCACCCTGGGGTAGATTTTGTAAGAATTTCTAGGGTTTCAACATTTGTGCTTAATTTGATTTTGTTACAAGTAGTTTTAAACATTTGAATTTTATGATAATTGTCTTGCATTTGTATTGGATTCGTAAATTCTCGAGTGAAGATTAGATTTGACTTTGCGAAATGTTTATGTGCAATTATGCCTTATCATATAATAGAATTTACATGTTCTTGGTAATGAAGTGCATTGCGGTCCGTTCTCGTAACGTTGATAGCTCTTGGCACCTAAGCCACATGACACTAAATTCGTTAATCACCTAATTCAACTAAATCAAGTTAAAATGTTTAGGAACCCTAGGTCTTGCGATTATTGAACCAAGTGTGAACCTTGTTTCAATTATAGTTTTAAATCAAGTAATCAACTTTTGCAATAGTTTAAGTAATCTTATAAGTAATTCATAGTAAAATTGTCGGTCAAATTCCGACACCTTTTTCAACAAACAAACAAAAATTCAATTTAGCGAGCTTCATAAGTTGTTCCACTTCATAATCAATCAAAGCTTAACACACACCATACACTTTTTGTGGTTCGACCCCTTGCTACGAGTAACTCTTAGTTTGAAGTAATTAGGGCTTATAAATTTTATCTTTGACCGGGGTGCGACACTCCGATCACGTAGGTGGTACAACACACCTCATTGATAGTCTTGACATGGATGATTTTGGTGTTGATGTATTGGAGGAAATGGTTAAGCAACCGGATATCCATGTGACATGGTATTTTATTTTCATCTTAAGGTTCCTAGTTTGTGTTTGGATTTAGGTCTTAAAGTGTTAGGTAATGATAATGATTTTGAATGTATGTTTGATCACGTCTGAAAAGGAATTAAGCTTATAGAAATTTATGTTGGACATTGGAATTCACATGTGGTGTTGAACACATTTGAAGGGAAATTTGATCCATGTAAGGATTTTGAACCAACTATTATATGTTGAATTCATAAAAAGTGTTAATGAGATTGATACTGAAAAAGGTAAACAGTGATGATGGATCATCTGAGGGTAACAATGGCAGTGAGGGTAGTGAGAATAGAGAGGATAATGATGAAGATGATCCTGATTATATTGTAGATGAAGATAATATTATAGAGGATGTTGAAGTAGATATGAGGTAATCTAGGTCTATTTTTGACATTGATGTTGAGGAAAATGATGAACTAAGTGACTAATGCGATGATGAACAGGAAGCCATGAGTGTTGATCATGATAACTTTGCTAGTGATGACGATGAGAATTTCACAGTTCTAGAAAGAGCTACAAAGAGGGCCAGAAGGAGAAGAAAATACAATTTTTTAGGTGGTGACCAATCATATGATCCTTTCTTTGTTGGAGTAGTTAATCGATGACAAGCAGAAATTGAACGAAATGGTGAAAAGGTATGTTGATAGGGCTAGAAGGCATGCGTAGATTTACAGTAATGGGTAATTAAGATATAGGGTTGTTTGTTTCGGTACTAATATAACATTACACAGTTTCAAGGGTACAAATACAACTGTTGAAATTGGTGAAGGATCTTAAGGGCAAAAGGTGAAAGTGAAGGGGCGAGGTAAAAAAAATTAGGAAAAATCAGTGTAAACCTACATCCCTTGGTCAATTCATATCTCAGGGCAGTTGACTTATGATATGTAGCGTGTGACGACAGTTAAAGAACAACATCAGTGTCTCCAAACTCGAGATATTACTTTTTACACTATGAGCACCATAGCCAAGGAGATTCAACCACTGATTAAAAGTAAACCAAACATGCATGTTTAGGCTATTCAAGATTTATTTCCAAAATAAGCACCAAATCCAGATTTCTAATATAATAATTTTCAAAGCTAACAGGTTGGCAACTCAAAAGATAATTAGTGACTATAATGAGTAGTATGGTATGCTTAAATCTTTCTGTGAAGAACTGCATAGAGCAAACCCTGGAAGCACAACTAGAATAAATGTGGAACCCTGTTCTAACCCCAGTAGACCTACTAGGTAATTCATAAGGGTTTATTTTTGTTTTGCATCTATGAAGAGAGGCTTTGAGTTACGTGGTAGAGAACTTTTCGTTTTAGATGGTTGTTTTATGATAGGTCCATTTCCAGGATAGATTTTGACTACAGTAGGTGTAAATGGTAACAATGGTATTTATCCATTGGCATTTGCACTTGTGGAGGCAGAAACCTTTCAATCTTGGAAGTGGTTCTTGGAATTAACCAAAGAAGATCATGATTTACCAATCAATGCAAATTTCACTTTTATTGGTGATAGGCAAAATGTAATTCATTTGTGATTTTTTGAGTTATATAACAATGGTGTTTCTATTTGAATTCCTACCTGAATTTTGTGTATTCATGTAAGGGCTCTTACCAGCTCTGAATAAGGTGTTTCCTAAAGCTGCGCACAGGTTTTGTTTAAGGCGCATTCATGAAAACATGAAGAAGAAATGGCGTGAAGATGTCTACAAGAACATGATGTGGGGAGCAACTTCAAAAACATTCATTCCTTACTTTGAAAGAGCTATAGTTGAAATTAAGGATAAAGAACCTAGTTTATATGAATGGCGAAAGTTGATCCCTTATAACAGCTGGTAAAGAACCCATTTTTCTAGACTGCTAAATGTAATATGCTATTGAACAACAATTGTGAGGTCTTTAACAGGTAACTAATTAGAGTAAGAGACAAGCCTATGATAACTTGTTTGGAGTACATAAGGGAATGCATGACAAAAAGGATTGTCAAAGTGAAGAAGCTGCAAGCAAGGGTAAGTGGTCCATTAACATGACACGCTATAGAGATCTTCAACAGCATAAAAGAACATGCATCTTAAGCTACTAAATACCAGGTAACCCTTCTTTTTTTATTTGTTAAGGCTAAAGTATGCTTAACTTGGATTTTATTTGTTTGGGTAACCGGTGAAAGGTCCAAGTGTGTAGTGAATGTAAAGGAGAAAACATGTTCCTTTAGGAAGTGGGAATTAACTGGCATGTCATGTAAACATGTTGTAGCAGCCATATTGGACATGTCAAGGAATTATGTGATGGTTGGCCTACCAGATGAATGTGTCTCTGAAGTGTACTGGTTAGATACATGAAAAAAAGTTTACATAAATGCAATTGAACCAATCAAAGGGCCAGACATGTGGAGACCTTCCAAGTGTCCAACAACATTGACCCCACCTAAACATCATAAGCGGGTGAGATTTGCATATGTATTAAAATGCATTGGTGTTAGTTGAATGTGTTTGACTTATAAAAGTCATTTGTGTTTGTAGGTTGGAAGGCCAAAAAAGAAGAAAAGAAAGGCATCTGATGAGGCTGTTGTGGAAAAGGACTTTGCTACTGGGGGAAAATGACAAGATAAGGTAACATAACTACATGTAGCAAATGTGGCAATAAGTGTCACAAGCAGAGAAGCTGCAAAGGGCAATGTGGTGAAGGGGATTCAAATGTGGTTGCAACAAAAGATGCAATTCAAGAATCACGGAATGTTACACAAGATGCTCCAACCCCAAGTCAAGATGGTTTCTGATGTTTTTATGATGATGATTTAAAACAGGTTCTAGATCTTTCTAATGTTTTCATGTTTTTATGTTAAGACTGGTTATGTATTATGTGTGGTCATGCTAAGACAATGGTAGGTTTTTATGTTTATGATGTATGGTAAAAGACAATGTCTGACTCTGTTTGGATTGACTTTTATAAGGTCTATATTTGTGATGTTTGGTAAAAGAACCAATTTGTTTGTGATGTTTTATGTTGCAGCATACAATATGCAATTTGACCAAAGAAAGTCAAATTGCACATCACAATAAGTCAACACCAATGAAAGTCTTGCATAGCATATTCTGTATGACCTCAATAAGTCAACATGTACATTATAAATAACAATTGTTGGAAGGAAAAATGACATTTTATAACAGTAAACATAAATGTCATACATTACCATCAACACAAAAGTCAAGCATTACAAATAACAATCTAATTTTAATGGCCCCTCATGTTCCAATGACGATCATCAATCGACCATTCTGAATCAAAAACATGCTCCCCTTCATATGGATTATGGTACCAATCGTCCTCCTCTTCTATATCGTAATCCCACGTCGTTTTCAATACTTTCGTGTCATAGTCCAACTTCGATTCTTCATAATATTCTTCATCATTTTCATCATTGCCTTCTTGAACCTCATCTATCTGCACAACCTCTACCTGCACAACCTCTACTTCTACAACCGCTTTCTGAACCTCTTCTACTTTCTGAACCTCTTCTACTTGCACAACCTTTGCTTTTTGAACCTCATGATCCTCAACATGTTCACAACATTGCTACCAAAATACAGGAATGAATAGCTAGTAAGATAGGTAAGAAACAAGAACAACAATTGAACAACAACAATAACAATAAGTTACATAACATTAGATCCGTTAGAGGTTTTCAACAATAACATTATAAGCATTAGATCGATTAAAAGTCATCTACATACAAATACACTGAAAAAATTACATAGCTTTTAGTAAATTACATAAAAAAACCAACTAATCCCTAAGACAATATTCCATTTCAACACTTCCTTAGCTTTCGTCTTTGCCAATTGTTCATGGTCGTCGATACTCCTTAACAAAGCAGGTATTAAATTGTCACACCTGGAACAAATGGGAATATCAGCCCATCGTAGCCATCCACAATCGCCCTTCTGCAAATTATGCCACATTTATCTCATTTAATTGCAACATACTCACCAAACTTGCTGCATGTAGCTCCACCACACTTGCTGCAAATTATATTGGATGCTTCGTACCTCTATGGACTCGATGATAATGATGATGAATGATGGAAATTACGAATTAATTAAGTATCAATGTTGGGTCGATGTTTACTTCAATCGATTGAATTGGAGATGAAGATGCTCGAACTACTGAACATCGAATTGGGGAAGAAATTTGGCATGGAATGTATTAATTGGGTTGGTACTAAAAAACAAGGGCCATATAGTCAGTTCACCACATATTTGACGGTCAACAAACGGAAGGTTGTAAAGTATAGTGCTTTTCAAACGTGAGTGGCTATGTAGCACGGAAACAGGTACGGGGATGATACGGGTACGGGGAACGACAAAACTCAAAGATTCATGATAAGGGTACGATGAAGGTACTGCAAAAAAAAAATATATTTTTATGTATAAATTTATAAGCTTAAGGACCAAATGTAAATTAGTGAAAATAATGGAGGTTAAATGTTAACATGTACTCACTAATTTTACACTTTTTTATGTAAATTTTACAAGTTTTAGGAATAAATGAAAACTAGTGAAAGATAGAGGGGCTAAATGTCAAAATACATAAAGTTATATAACCCTAAAGCCTAAATAAAACATGTTGAAACAAGCCGCTATCTTCATCTTCTTCTTCTATTATCTTCTTCTTCATGGTTTCCGGCAGAGAGCATCACCGGAGTCGGATTTTTTCTGCGGATATAATAGGAAACGTCCCCGAAACGTCATACTGTCGTCCCCACTTTCCCGGAAACGTCCCCATGGCGTTTTCGTCCACAAAACGTCCCCGAAACAGGTACTTGATGATACTTGGCGTCCCCGTGCTTCATAGGTGAGTGGTGTAACTCACCAAAGGTTTTTTAAGGGCATCAAAATTGATTTTTGGGTCAAACCACAGGATAGTAAATTGACGTTTATGCTATAGATAGAATTAACTAATTAAGCTTAACTAATAAACTATAAGTTTTTTGTTTCATCAAATAAAACGTTCATTAATTTTGTTCTTTAGTAAACTGTATATATAGTTTTTCATGTCAATGGTATCAAATTTTTTTAATAAAATCAATCGTGTCAATTGTAAATAACATTTGTGTTATTTCAAAAGTTTTTATTGTATGTTCTACATAAACTGAAAATCTGATTGGCAAAGCTTGACCTGAATGACGCGAGGGGGGGGGGGGGTCGAAAACGTATATACCAAAAAAATTTATAGAACCGGGGGGTCGAAAACGTATATACCCAAAAATTTCTATACGAAAACTACATATATAACACTACTGAGCGAAAAGTTCGGGGGGTCAGGCGCCCCTCCCAACCTTCTATACTTCGCCCCTGGGTGAGCCCGTATCACCCTATGTGGCTCCACCACTGCGTACAAACATTTATAGATGGTGTTAAGTGTTAACTTCATTCGTTAAAAGCCATTCGATTAGACAATCCAGCTTTTTAACATAAACATTTATCGTAAATCATACGTGTATATTTAACTCCAGGTACATTTATTTAGGTCCGGCTACGTTCGAAACAATTTTACTTAACCGTAAAAATGGTACATACATAGTGTTGACTAAACAATACATGCATTTTTATACATAGTGAGAGAGGAAACGTTTATGCAACTATATTTTTTTTTTCTGAATGGCATTTATGCCAGCTATATAACTAGCCTTTTTACAATTAAAACAATACATGTATTTTTTTTAGTGCTGGCAATTTTATACAAATACACGAATACACGACACGAACAGTGGCGGAGCCAGAAAATTTTTCTTATGGTGTCTTTTTTTATGGATACCTCGGTTTATAGTAACCCAGAGTCGAACTTTTGGATCGATTCGGATCTAGTAGGGTCAAATCACACAATAAAAGCAAATATCACAGTAAAAGAGCATGTTTGGCTAAGCTTTTCCAACCCAACTTATGACTTATTGACTTAATCAAAAAGTTAAAAAGGAGTTTTTGAGAAGGAGAAAAAGTCATCAAAAAGTTATTTTTAAGAAGTTAGAATGTTGTGACTTTTTGAACCAACTTATTGACTTATTAGCTTTTAGTCATTTTACATCAATAAGCTAAGCCAAACACTTTTTAAAAAACAACTTATTGACTTATTGGCTTTTCTCACTCTATAAGCTAATCCAAACACTTTTTTAAAAAATCTTTTTCAAAAACTAGTAAGTTAATAAGTCCTTTTTAGGTAAAATAAGCTTAGCCAAACATGCCCAAAGTACTATCATTGAATAAAAACACATAACAAAATTACAAAGTCATTTGAAATATGTAAAAAATGCATTTAATAGTTGCTTTGTACGCGTTTTCATGTTTTGAAAACGATTCATTATGTTTTCAATGGCAACTTGCAAAAAAAAAAAAAAAAAAAAACCCTCTTTTTCATTATAACAAATAAGTGCACGCATCACTCAAATGATCATCAAACATCCTGTTAGGTTAAACAATTGAAATAAAACCAACTAGACATGGGCTATAATGCTTACTGGATTAGAAAAAAATAAAAATTAAGCATGGACCTTTATTGATTTAAAGTATAATAATTAAATTCAAATAACTGGGCTTAATTTTTGAAATATAAATTTGTTTATTAAGTAATTCTTTTAGAAGAAAACAAAACAATAGTGTCGTTTGTAAAAAGACAATGGTGTCGCTCGTAAAAAAACAATGGTGTCGCTTGAATTTTTCCTATTATACGTTGTATTTGCTACACAAAATTCAATGGTGTCGGACGACACCGTTGTTCAAAGTGTGGCTCCGCCACTGGACACGAACCTACACGAAGTTAACAGGTATCGTGTGTGGCCTTAACAGGTATCGTGTACCAAACAGGTAGACACAAGATTACCTGTTAATTTTCGTGTACAAAACAGGTTATATATCTGTATACCTGTTAATACCCGTTAGTACATGATAAGAAATTAAATTTAATTAAACTCATCAACCACGTGCGTGTGTGTTCCTTAATTCCTTTCTATTTTCATTCCTCATTCAATTCAAAAAAAAAAAAAAAACCCTAAACTCCCTCTGTAGCTCTCAGATAGCATGTCGTGTTCGTGTTTTTGTTCGTGTTAACAGGTATTAACAGGTAATTTTCGTGTATAACAGTCGTGTTAACAGGTATTAACAGGTAATTTTCGTGTATATCGTGGCGTGTTCGTGTTTGAAAAAAAGAACGCGATAAGTTATCGTGTCGTGTTCGTGTATGGGATTTCGTGTATCATGTCTTATCGTGTCGTGTCGTGTCTTATCGTGTACAGGTATACACGATATGCCAGCCCTAATTTTTTTTGTTTTAACATTTAATTTGTTGTTTCGAATAACCCATTATTTAACTCTTGTTTGTTTTAATGTAGATGTATAACAATCAAATATGATCTCTTGGTCTAATGGTTAAGAGGGAGGTGAGAAGCTTTGCTTCTTTTGGAGGTCCTTGGTTCAAACCCAGGCAAGGGGTGATTTTAAATTTTTAATACTAACTTGGTGATATTAACATACTAACTACTAACCTTGTTAGCAACATCCTAACCGTACGCTGTTAAAAAAAAAGATGTATAACGGGTCTTAGTCCTTTCGTAGTCGAGCGTTATCCAGCGCCACCCACCACCATATAGCCCGGGCACACCATCCCTCGGGGCGCTATGGCTTGAGATTATGGAAGCTCGCTATGGTGAATACGGCGCTACACATTTGTTTTCCCTCACACATATACACACATACCTATATACATAGTATAACCCCACATCTATATAAACCTTACTACACTCTCAAATTATATAATCCCACTATCCTACATGTTTTGCCACTTACTCAATGAAACTCTATCACTACACATGTCCAATACGGTTGCTCTCTTTTGTGACATTACCTTATCATTCAATTTATTATTGTATAACTTGCGTTCAAATGATAGTTTTGTAACAAGTGTAAACTTCTAATTGCTTTTATTAAAAAAATGTATTATAATTCTTGTTAAAAAGATATATGTTGGGAAATGAAAAGTTAATGCCTATAATACTCGATAAATGTGTCGTCTTCTAATTTTTATATTAACTGTGTGTGAGTGTTTTCAGATCTAGACCAGATCGGCCGGTCGGACCGGGAACCAGAGGTTGAGCCGGTCCGGGTCATGGTATCGGGCCAGAAATACATTGAACTGGAGTTGAATCGGCGACCCGGCGGTTGGACCAGGAAACCGGCCGGTCGGACTGGTTTTTGGAAGGGTTGAACTGGTTTTTTATATATTTTTTCAGATTTAATGCTATTAATTTTGATAATATTTACGATACTTTCCAGTTCTTACATCCGGTCGGACATGTCAGACCATTGAACCGGTAAAAAGACCGGTTCAACGTCTGATCCCGTTCTGAAAACATTACAGGAAGATGTAGGCTTATTTGAATTTGATAGTCAATTAAAAGTATTAGTCTTTAACTTATTATGAATTTTATAGTCAAATAAAGGTATTAGCTTTTAACTTTTGTTTTTTGGAAGCATTAGCTATGACTGGTTGCAAACAATTCGATTGGTTAGGTTAAGTTTTAAATATCATCAAAATTCGTAATCGTAATTTCGGTTTGAAAGTGTTCATATTGTAAACCGGATTTGACATAGTGGTTCGCATAGTTTGTGAGGAAAGTGAAATTTATTTTTGTTGTCTTGCTTTGAATAAAGAATCTTACCATTTATGCTAAAAGTAAGGGTTTGTGTCTAGTAAAATTCGGATCAAATTGAAACTTAGAGATGGTAACAAGACAAGTATCCTTAATCTCAATGGCTCAATACCCGATGGAGTTGGATATCGGGCATACTTGCAGGAATTGGGCATATCTACGGGCATCAAGTGCCCTGTTAGTTTATTATAAAAGTACTCATAAAGATTTCTAGGTATATTATTTCTTATAATTCTAGTTGTTTTATATTGTTATGTTTATACCTACAATACATACATATCAGCTTCACCATAAGATGTTTGAACTTTTTATTATGCGCTAATTTCATAATAATAACATAAATTTCCGAAGAAAAGATAATTATCTATATCTTAAAAACCATGGCCCGTGGACTATGGTTTGAAAATGTCTTTTCTACCCTTAAACATGGTTTGATATTGTCTTTTTTACCCTTTAAATGTCTTTTCTACCCTCAAACATAGTTTGATATTTTCTTTTTTACCCTCAAATTTACAAGCTTTACAATTTAACCTTAATCATTTGGTAAGTGACACATTGATCCATGACTTTTATTATTTAACAACTTTGACCCTGATTTATTTCTACTTAATAATTTCACACTTCATCTTCTCCGACACTTTACTTCTTTTGTTTGAATTACTTTTACAACTTTACACCACAACGTCCAAGACATTATACTTTTTTATCTATGTCTAACCACGTTAATGTCACTAACGTAATGTGTGTAACAAAGTATAAAACGAGTCACGTAACTCCTGGGCACCACATGTTAATGTCATCATCGTATCATATGTAACTACGAAGTCACAAACGTTATGTTGTCGCTGCAACACGCGGTATGGCATCTTCTATCGGTAGTCGCTCCACTCCCGTGCTCCTTCCACTCCTAGTGAACACGACGTTCACCTCAGCATTGGCATTGGGGGGGGGGGGGGTCAATAAGCCATAGCGCGAGGGGGGAGGGGGTCCCTGGTGCCATTGGGCGCTATGGCATGGTTGGCGCCCCTATGGCGCTCGACTACTTACGGTCTAACTAATTATCTATAATACTGTAAAGATAAGGGAATTAAAGTGTAATTAAGATAAAGTTAAAACGTAATTAGTGTTTGAAAGACTACTTTACCTCATTTTAAGTTGAACCTTATGCAATTAAAAAAATCTTAATGTTTGGATATTTTAAAATATCCTTATGTAATATAAAAACCTTTCTTGTACAATAACCTTCCCCATATTATTTAATCTTAGTTATAAAGTCCTTATGAATTATCTTTCTATACTAATAAACAAAAATCCTTTTTTGACACGTGTCATTCTCTCTGGTAATTTCTCACTCTTATTTTTTTTATTTATCTCTTTTATTAAATAATAATAATAATAATAATCAATTTAACTAAATCTATTTATCTCTTTTGTTTTCATAATTTGAAGTTGATTTCTTTTTTAACTTTAAAGTTTCAATCTTTGTCAATTTAAGTCTAAAGATTCAATCTTTGGTATTTTAACCCCTTTGATTAATTTGATTTTTCACTTCTAATTCAAAAGTTTTCATCTTTTGCAATTTAACCCCTTTAGTTTTTTTTTACTTTCAACCCAAAGCTTTTCATCTTTCGCAATTTAATCTCAATACTTTTTTTACCTTCAACTTTAGTCTCTTATATACTTTTCATCTTTCATAAGTTCTCCGTTTAACGTGTCGTTCTAAATTTCCGAGTTAACACACCGCAACGTGCGTGTACGGTTCAACATTTTTTCATCTATTTTTTTCTTGTTTGCAATGTCCGTCGCAGCGCGTCTATTTTTCCCGTTTGATAGGTCTTTCGTAATGCGCAAGTCAGAAATCGACTTAGTTATTTTTTTCTCGGTTTCACATAGGCTCGTGACCATGTGAGAAACATTTGCCTTTCATCTAATATATCTAATATGATATATAACTAATAAATTCCCGCCGCATTTCGGCGGGTGGTAATTCTAGTATATATTATAGATAAAAGTCTTTCTTGTACAATAACTTTTCCTGTATTATTTAATCTTACTTATAAAAGTGTCCCATGTCATATTATAATTCTTCTTATACCACTTACAAAAAAAAAAGTTTTTAGGAGATCCTTCCGTGATTACATGGTAAACATACATGTTTCACAGTTAAAGAAAAACATGTATTAAGACATATTCAATTAGTTAGTTGTCTACTTAGATAAAGTAAAAGAGTGATAATATCCAAGCATTTCATATTATTTTTGTTTGTTTATGAACAATCAAAAAAGACTTTTCTTAAGGTACGTGTATATTCGGTGGATATATCGCATATAATTAAATATGGATAGTGTGATATTGGAAGTGACTTGGGATACCCACGACTTTTGACAGTTTATTTGCTAAAAGTAAAGACCCAGTCTCGCCACACGTACACCGACACGGCATGATGTAATGTTTTTTAACCTTTTATATCGACATATCTTGAGAATACCAATTTTTAATACAACATATCACTTTAGAGGGATTGCAATTTTTATCTTTTAAATAGTGTGATTCCTCGCTTAATGCGGCGATAATTTGGTCATCATCGATTTATTTTTTTGGTGTACCAACACTTGTTATAGCAACCGAAAGAAAAAATTTAAAAAATAAAGTTATGATATTCTTAAAATGACATTCACACTTTCAACTGAAAGCCATAAAAAAATTCTTACAATTTTAAGATACGATGTTTAATAAAATTACGAGTATACGTTACGATGTGTCTATTTTTATCTACGTCCCAAGATATTTTTTTTATTTTTCAAAACCAAGTTGTGAGTAATATTGTATAAGTAGTTGAATCACAAACAAACAACAACAATAAATAGTAACTTTATTTTTAAAAGCTTTTAATTAATAATAGAGTAAACTTCCGTTTTGCTCCCTGTGGTTTGTTCACTTTAACGGTTTTGCCCCAAACCTTTAAAAATAGCCATTTACTCCCTGATGTTTTGGTTTTGTTCCCAGTTTGCTCCCTGCGGGGAGCAAAATGGAAAAACAAACAATTTGGATGGAGTTAGAGGCAAAAAAAACCAAAACATCAGAGAGTAAAATGGCTATTTTTAAAGGTTTTGAGCAAAACCGTTAAAGTGACCAAACCACAGGGAGCAAAACGGAAGTTTACTCTTAATAATATCTAATTTGATTTTCCTCTTACAATCAGTTTTTTTTTTTTTTTTTTTTTTTTTTTTTTTTGAAAATAAATCTGAATACATAACTCTGTTTTTTTTTTCTTGACTTTCCAGCACAAATTTGGTTGAAACGGTAGCAAGGAAAGAACAAGTGAGCCAACCATATTTGACCCCAAAAATTAAAGTTAGTGGTTTAACATTGTTGTATGTTTATGTTTCGATTATTTGTATATTACTATTCATAACTCGTTTTGAAAAATAAAAAAAACTATATTAAGACGTAGATAAAAATAAACACATCATAACATACACTCATAATTTTTGAAAACATCATGTCTTAAAAGTTATAAAAGATAAACTGTTGGGAGATATCAGTTCGGTTCGTCATAATATCGGTACAGTACGGACACTCGCTATAGCTTACGATATAAAAAGTACTCTATATCGCTAAGAAAGTTGTTTGCACGGTGTCAATATGGTTCCTCACGATAAAAAAGACTCCAATACATTTGACCCGTTAAATTTTGAATAAAAATTTTATCTGTACATAAATAAAAATAAGTGATATAACTAAAATAGAAAATCATAAATCATAGTTTCAAAAGCATGTAACTGAATTAAATGTAAATGGAGAGTTTTAATTTTAAAATACAATAAGAGCATGTTTAGCAATCAAATGTATTTCATGTAAATCACTATGTTGAATTAATGGGATGATCCACTGACGAAGGTAAAACTTTGGTTAGTGCCAAAGGACGTAGGGTGTGATGTGGTTTACAATTAAAGGATTATGACTATAATTATCGAAGTTAAAGGGTATCCATTGTAATTCGATACAAACAAAAAGACAAAAAGTGTAATTTACCCTTTAATATATAGTAGTGTTACTATTCATAAGAATGGTTTTTTAATATAATAATGATAATGATAATGATAATGATTGTTAGGGCTGGATTTTTACAATACATGATCCTCACATGTGATCCTAACCAGTGATCCTTGTTTCTTTGGCAGATAGTGATCCTCAGCAGAGTTCCAGGATCAGGATCACGGACCATCATAGGATCCTCATGCTAACAGTTGCTTTCGTTGAGTTTAATGTTGTTTTGCAGGACATCTAGCAGGATCCGCTCTTAAGCATCACAATTAAAGGACACGTCTTTACAACTATGGCATGTGCTTAATCGGAGATGGACGTTGTGAAGGATATGGAAACTTGGCATGATTTAAGGGCGATAATTTAGGCTAGATTTACTTTTATTTCTAAAGGGGTAATGAGCTGATTATTAGTCTTTTTACCTAAAATAGGTCACCTACACTTGTATATATAACACTCTTCCTCATTCGGAAGAACACACAACACAACTCTCACACGCTTAGACACTCGAAACTATAGTGATCCTTGTACTCAGCTCATTATCATCCAAAGTTGTAACTATTTTTCTTATATTGAAGTTTGGTGATCGGTAGTTGCCATCACCCGAGGTTTTTTATGCCGGAGATCATACATTGATCAAGGGCTTTTTCCTCGTATAAATCATTGTGTCTTTGCATATTTCACATTGAAGTGATCCTTTACTTTTTCTACAAACCAAGCATCATACCCCATTTACATAAAGTTTGGTTGCATTATCCTTGTGTGATTTTTGACCAAAACAGTTTGGCGCCCACCGTGGGGCAATTGGTGCTTCATTCATAAGAAAACTTTCTGTTCGAAATCATTTCAAAGAATTACATGGCTTCATCATTGAAAAACATGTCCACGACGATGTCTGCAGTCACCTCGTCTCAGAACACTCTGCCTCCTCCACCGGCAGGATCCCAGAAGAATGCTGAGAAGAGACAAACTCCTACTAACTCTAAACCTCCATCTTCTTCTGCTATGAATTCTTATATTCCCAGTACTAGTGATGTATTTACTTTGATTTTGCAGATGAAGGATCGTATGCAGCGGCAGGATGAAACTAATGAAAGGATCCTCAGGGAAATTGGAGATCTCAAAAGACAAAGGAGAACGGCAGAGGATCATTCCCCACTGATGCCCAAATCCTTGAGCTTTGATACTCCAATGATCACTTCTCAGCCATCGGAAATTCCAGACGTGCAAATTATGGGAGAATCAAGAGGATTGCACCTCGGATCAACAACAATGACTCAGGCATCAGGCTCACACTTTCAGCCGGCAGGATCCTATCCCCAGCATATGGGATCCTTCATGAATTCGGGAGCCTATCCGGGAGCACAGCAGTTTCAAGGATCCTACTTTGTTCCAGGATCATCCCAGGGTCAAGGATCCTCCTTCGTTCCAGGATCCTTCCAGATACCAGGATCCTCCCAGATGCCAGGATCCCTAAAAAGTTTGCAAACAGGAAGTCTAGATGTCCATCAAGGGGACTTCATTCCAATGCAGACCATTGCTTCCACTGGTCCCTCCGTTATTCCAGAATCCCAACAATATGGATTCATTAACTTGAACCCAATGGGAGGTAATACTTTAAATAATTATCATACCACTAACCATGGATTCATGCAGGATACAGGTATCAATCATGCTATGGCCAGGGAATTGCAGAAGCTAAAAGATATGATCTCAAGTGTTCCAGAGGTAGTCAAGCCTATTGTCACACCCCAACCAATGGCGGAAACATCGGGATGAGACGAAGTGTGAAGATTGCTCGAGACATCATAACGCTATTTGTGACAATAATTTAATAATCCAAATTTCATTTCCAAAATAAATGTCAAAACATTACAAGAAAAGCAAATAACAACATTGTTCAACATAACATAAACAAAATTGATACAACACTTTAAACCTAAACGTCTAAGTGAGTATTTAGGCATCTTTGCTATCCGTTTTCATTTCATCATCATCAACCTGTAACATGTTTAAAAATACAATTCAATGCAAAAGCAAAGGCGAGTATACAAGTTTGGTACGTACATAGCATAAGTTAAAAAGTGTGATCAATTCCTCATGGCAAGCATATGATTCAAGATAAACCTTAAATATGGCATGTGTCTAACATATCAAACCAAGAAAACGCAATATGCTCAAGACATAACCTCAAGTTTACGGGCGGGTCGTTAATCCTATAGCGCTACATATGTCAAGGTTTGGCTCGTACGAAGTTAATGATAAGTTCAACACATAAGAATAACCCAAGTTTAAAGTATCAAGTCATCACGTATACAAGCATGTTATAGGAACGTTCATGTGTTTAATAAAGTGTTCATGTGTAAGTTAATAGGTAAACATGTTACACCCCAAAAGTGGTAAAAGTAAAAAGGGGGAAATACGAGTATACTCACGGTTTACAAGTGGTGACTTGAAATTCCGAGAGCAAGTTTGTAGATGAATTAGTTCGGAGCACCTTGTCCTTCTACACAAGGAAACGTAGGTGTGTGAGTTTGGCGTATAACGGAAGATTATAGATTCGGAGTTTTTAATATATAGAAAGTAACATAGGTGAAAATAATCATCTTGTACGCATAACTCTTGTTCTTGACACTATTGAAACTCAAAAGAGTTGGTATGATTTCATGGATTCTAAGATCCATTAGAGTCGTAACAAGGGCATGGTCATAGATGATGTAACGTCCACTTAACAAATAACTATTAAGTCATCATCAAGTCTTAGTTACTTAGATGTATACATATAGAATAACTTAGATATTATATAGTTTACAAGTCTTATGATTCAAGCATGAGGTAGGAGATTAATGTCTCCATTTAGGTACCTCTTTGTGTCATAGAATACATACATGAGGTAGGAAGAACAAGCTTCCATTTAGGCACCTCTATTGTTCACCACTACACTTGTTGTTATAAACAACAAGGAGGGTCATGAACATACAAGTATCAAGGTATTAACAACAACTAATCTATAGCAAAACATCAAGTAATGAGTGGATTCTTATGAAGGATAGCCCAAGCTAATCCAACCATCACACATTCAACAAGTTTCACACTTGAACATTACTTGTGGGTAAAACCCTAATTAAAAACAGAAAGTTTATGAGGTTTTAACCTCTGATTTAGATGTCTCAACCTTGTTTTTAAGCTTAACCAACCATGGGATAAGTTGTAAGCATTAGGACATAGGTATGAGATGTGTTGGACACAAGTTGCATAGATTTAAACAAGTTTTTGATGAACATAAAAACAAACAGAAAGTTTATGGACTATTTCGGGGCATTTCCAGGTCTGATTTCTCCAAGGAGAAGTCTAGGAATCGAACCCCATGATTATACAAGCAAGTAGGAAAAAGAATCGAGTGAATCGGATAAGAATTGAGTGAGTTATGCTCATTTTCGTGAAGGGGTGTCAATCTACTCGAACCTTTGCTTTCAGCTACGGTTTGGAGGATGTTTTGAGAGTTTTTAGTGTTGCAAAAGTGGTAGGGAGGCTGGTTATAAGTGGTATTTATAGGGGGAAGGATTAGGGTTTCAATGGGTTGGGCTTTGGAAGTGTTTAGAAGGGGTTACACCTTGAAACTAGCCCACAAAACCCAACTATATGGGGCTGAATTTTGCTGAATTTGGGCTGCCATGTTTCTTTAGTTTTTTATTTTTTTAAAACATTATAATGAGTAATTTTATTAGTTAAGTTGTGTAATAATATGCAACAATGTTTCCCCTAACTTGTAACAAGGTGAAATATGAAATAAAACATGATTTAACTAGGCAAAAAGTGTAATGTACAAGTATGTAACATGTTTGTAAGTAACAAGTATATGTCACATATTTACAAGTTCAACATATGTTTGTAAGTATCACAAAGAAGTATCAAATGATCTCATGATTAATCGTATTATGGTGTATGTATAGTATGTAACAAGGAAATGCAAGTTTTCATTCATGATCAAAATCTCGAGTTTACAACGAGTACTAGAAGGAACGAGTACAATGATACAAAGCTTCCAAAATTAGCAACACGAGTAAGACAAGCTATAAATAGAAAGTACAAAACACAGGGCGTTACAGTCTCCCCTCCTTTAGGAAATTTCGTCCCGAAATTTAGGAAGACTCAGGGAAAAGATGAGGATATTTCGATTTCATTTCGCTTTCGAGCTCCCAAGTAAATTCAGCGCCACGTTTTCCTTCCCATCGAACTTTGACAATAGGAATTCGACTGCGCCTCAATTGCTTGGTTCCTTGGTCCATGATTTCGACCGGTTTTTCTACAAAGTGAAGTGTTTCGTTGACTTGCAAGTCTTCGAGAGGAACGTGGAGTCCTTCGTCAGCTAGGCATTTCTTTAAGTTGGACACATGGAAGACAGGGTGTACATTGCTGAGTCCTTCAGGCAGGTCCAGTCTATACGCAACCTTGCCAATCCTTTCGAGAATCTTGAAAGGACCAACGTAGCGAGGTGCGAGTTTCCCTTTCTTGCCAAATCGAACCACGCCTTTCCAAGGGGATACCTTGAGAAGCACGTTGTCACCTGTCTCGAATTCCATAGGTTTGCGTCCTTTGTCAGCGTAACTCTTCTGTCGGTTCCTGGCTTTCAATAAGTTGTCTCGAACCTGTAAAATCTTGTCCGTAGCCTCTTGTATAAGCTCGGGACCGGTGATTTGGGCTTGACCAATCTCGTGCCAAGAAATAGGCGAACGGCACTTGCGACCATACAATGCTTCGAAAGGAGCCATTTGGATACTCGTGTGATAGCTGTTATTGTACGAGAATTCAGCCAAGGGCAAGTATGAATCCCAGTTGCCACCAAAATCTATTACGCATGAACGAAGCATATCCTCTAAGGTTTGGATAGTACGCTCGGTTTGACCGTCAGTCTGAGGATGGAAGGCGGTGCTAAGGTTAAGCTTAGTACCCATAGCAGATTGAAAAGTTTCCCAAAGACGAGACGTAAAACGGGCATCACGGTCAGAAATGATATCAATGGGCGTCCCATGACGACAGATGATTTCCTTCATGTAGACCTTAGCCAATTTCTCGACTTTGAAGTCTTCACGAATGGGGAGGAAGTGAGCTGATTTGGTCAATCGGTCAACGACGACCCATATGCTGTCATGACCAGCTGTAGTGCGAGGAAGCTTAGTGATGAAATCCATGGCAATGCTCTCCCACTTCCAAACGGGAATTATTGGTTGTTCGAGCAAGCCAGAGGGACGTTGATGTTCAGCTTTTACTTTGGAACACGTAAGACATTTAGAAACGAAGGTGGCTATATCCTTCTTCATTCCAGGCCACCAATAGGAAGTACGCATATCATGGTACATCTTATCGGCACCAGGGTGAATAGAATATTTCGTGTTATGGGCCTCCTTCATCAGGAAATTGCGAAGATCGTCACGATTGGGAATCCAGATGCGATTGAGATAGTATAGAATACCATCGGGTTTGGACACAAGACTATTCTCAGCACCACATTGCATTTCGTTGTAGAGGTTACCCTCATTAACGGATGTATACTGGGCGTTACGTATGCGATTTTGAAGATCGTGGACGAGTTGGAAACAACGGATACTTTGGACGTGAGTTTTACGACTCAGGGCGTCGGCTACTACATTCGCCTTACCCGGGTGGTATTTGATTTCGCAGTCATAGTCGTTTAACAATTCCACCCAACGACGTTGACGCATGTTTAGTTCTTTTTGATTGAAGATGTGTTGAAGGCTCTTATGGTCGGTGAAGACTACACATTTAGTACCATAAAGGTAGTGTCGCCAAATCTTCAATGCAAAAACGACCGCACCAAGTTCAAGGTCGTGAGTAGTATAGTTTTTCTCATGAATTTTGAGTTGCCTCGATGCGTAAGCGATAACTTTGTCACGTTGCATAAGGACACAACCAAGACCAAGGTTTGAAGCGTCGCAATACACGACAAAATCATCGTTACCATCAGGAAGCGTTAGGATAGGAGCATTGCAAGGCATGTCCTTGAGCGTTTGAAAAGACTCTTCTTGTTCGGGACCCCAAACAAAAGGTCTCTCTTTTTGAGTCAAGGAGGTCAAAGGAACAGCGATTTTCGAAAAGTTGGAGATAAAACGACGGTAGTAACCAGCAAGACCAAGAAACGAACGGATTTCGGACGGAGATTTAGGTGCGACCCAATTTTTCACAGCTTCGATTTTTGCGGGATCAACGTGAATACCAAGTTTGTTGACAGTGTGACCAAGGAATTGAACTTCTTGTAACCAAAATTCACACTTGGAGAATTTGGCATATAGGTGTTCAGTACGAAGGAGTTCAAGAATAAGGCGCAAGTGTTGCTCATGCTCTGCTTGCGTCTTGGAATAGATGAGGATATCGTCGATGAAGACGATCACAAAACGGTCCAAGTATGCTTTGCACACGCGGTTCATTAAGTCCATAAAGACAGCAGGTGCGTTGGTCAAACCAAAGGGCATGACCACGAACTCATAATGACCATAACGCGTACGAAAGGCGGTTTTAGGCACATCTTCTTCGAGTACTCGAAGTTGATGATACCCAGAACGAAGATCGATCTTTGAAAAGCAGGTTGCGCCTTGCAATTGATCGAAGAGGTCATCAATGCGAGGAAGAGGGTATCGATTCTTGATAGTAAGCTTGTTGAGCTCACGATAGTCAATACACATACGAAAGGACCCATCTTTCTTCTTGACGAATAAAACGGGAGCGCCCCAAGGAGAAGTACTAGGGCGTATGAAGCCTTTGTTAAGAAGCTCTTGAAGTTGACTCGAGAGCTCTTGCATCTCAGAGGGTGCTAAACGATAGGGGGACTTAGCGACAGGCGTAGCGCCAGGCACTAAATCGATGCGAAAATCGACAGAACGAGCAGGAGGAGGACCAGGAAGGTCTTCGGGAAATACATCCGGAAAGTCACGTACAACAGGAACGTCACTTATGCTTGGGCCTTTATCCTTCTTTTCCACGATGTGGGCGAGAAAGGCGAAGGTACCCTTGCGTAAGCACTTGTTTGCCTTGATGCATGACATAAGCTTAAGGCCTTGAGAAGGCTTTTCACCATAGACGTGTAGAGAATCACCATTTGGAAGAGGCAAGCGAATAAACTTCTCAGAACAGACAACTTCAGCACGAACTCGCCTAAGCCAGTCCATACCTACTATGACGTCGAAACTACCCATTTGCATAGGTATGAGATCGATTGAGAACGTATGATCGTTAAGGATTAGTGAACAATTGGAGAGAACAGAATTGACTTTGACGGTTTTACCATTAGCAACTTCGACAGCGAAAGATTTTGGCAACTTAGAGCGTTTACACTTGAGCAAAGACTCGAATTCTAACGACACAAAACTTTTATCGGCACCAGTATCAAATAGGCATGAAGCATAGACATGGTTAATGAGAAACGTACCAGTGATGACGTCGTTTGCATTTTGAGCCTGAGCTGTGGTGAGAAGGAAAGCTCGACCCCTAGCGGGTTCTTGAACCTGTTGTTGTTGTTGGGGTTGTGGCTGTGGTTGTTGCTGTCGAGGTTGTTGTGGTTGATATCGTTGAGGACACACATTGGCCATGTGGTTGGTATCACCACACGTGAAGCATGCTCGCACAGGGGCGACTTGATTTGGAGCCAAAAGAGCTTGGTTTTGGTAGGCCTGTGGGGGGATACGACAGTATGGCGAGAGATGCCCATACCGGCCACACTTGTCACACTTTCGACAATGAGCGTTTGGGGGGTGATGATATCGGCATTTGTCGCACTTTGGGTGCGTTCCAGTATAAACCTTGCGTTCACCATCGAAAGCAGGCACAGTTTGAAGGGGTTGTGGGTTTGGCGGAGTGACGACCGCGCAGTTTTGGCTTGAAGCCTTCCGCTTCTTGCCTTGGTTTCTCTTAGATTGCTGGGAGGGTTTAGACTCATTAGGGGAGTCAATGGTGGCTTGGTGCGCATTCTTTGTTGAAACCTTGTCAAAGGTTCCATGAAGAACACAATTGTTGTTAAGTTCGGTAGCTATGCGGTACGCGTCTTCAATGGTTTGAGGGTTGGCAGATGCAAGATGGTTTGTTAAAGAAGGTGCAACACAACGAATGAATTTGGCCACGGTTTTGGGGGCGGTTTCTACTTGACCAGGGCATAGAACACTAAGCTGCTTGAAGCGTGTAATCAAACCATCCATGTCACTCCCTTTTTGCGTGAGGTTCCAGAATTCATTTTCCAACTTTTGGAGTTCGTGAGGGGGACAAAAGTGATCCTTCATAAGTTGTTTGAGATCGTCCCACGGCATAGCGTGTGCGACCTCGTTTCCTCTCTTGTTACGCTCAGTTGTCCACCACTCAAGTGCCTTTTCACGAAACACACCGGTTGCATTCAAGGTTCTTAGTTCGTCAGGGCAACCACTTTGCAAGAAGGTAAGCTCGATGGCATCAAACCAGTTCATCATGGCGGTAGCGCCATTCTTGCCGGTAAATTCTAAGGGTTTACAAGCCATGAAGTGCTTAAATTGGAAGGTCGATTTGGGTTTGTCGGCCTTTGAGTCGACCGAACCATGGGGTGAATCGGTTTGGATCTTGCTAACAATGTCGGGTAGGACCTTTGCAAATTGTTTAGCCATAAACTTCATACAATCCTTTTGGGACATGGCGGAGGAGGTCGAACCCTTCTTTGACTTGAGTTTCTTGGATGAACTAGAAGACATCTAAAAGATTTGAAAGAGAAGGGAAAGGATGAGACTTTGATCATTAATTGAAAACAAGGTTTGTGTATGCAAAGCAAGTAGATGTTCAAGTACCAAGTAAAGTTCACATAAAGCATAAGTTTCCAACACACATTCAACATGTATAGCACATAAGTTGCGAATAGGAAAATATAAATTTAGTTGGTTCATGAGAATTATTATTGTTTGTGATTGCGATAATGTGCGACATGATTAAAACGACATTTCGAAATGAATGAACGTTCAAGTATAAAATCACATATAAATTGAGATACATAAAAGAGAGGCTCAATAAAACATAGGAATGTTTCGGGTAGAGAAACGTCGACAATTCCAAAGTGGGTCGAAAGTCCTTTCGATTTAGAGATATTGTGCTTTGGCCTATAAGTAAGATACTCTCGTCGAGAAGCGATTAACGGTATCTTACCCTTCCGGTTACTACACATCTCTAAATGATTGGAACATTCGGGACTTTGGCGAGAATAAAAAAATCAAGGAATGGGACTTAATCGACAAGATGCGGGTTTCACCCCTAACTTGACGATTTCGTACCCTAAATGTGGTTGGTACTTGTCGGCCAAAATAAAATTTTGACACTTTGACAAGGGTCCACTAGAGTTGAAATGGAAATTACCATTAAGTTGTGGATGTCACTCCTAGCTTAATGGTGAAATTTCGTGCAAAAATAGATTAAAGGTAGAGTGAGAGTCGTTTACCAAATTGTGGGTTTCACGCCTATTTTGGTAAAGTTGTCTCGTTGATGTTACAAGAGTATAAAATAGCAAAAGTGTATTCGTGTTAGCCTTAGGAAAGGCACATAAATTTATTAACAAGAAGTGTAGCTAGGAAGCATGTAAGATAGAGCACAAATGTTTTAAACAACAAATAAGAGACAAAGTTCCTAAAACTATAGACTAGGGCAAAAGTTTCCTAATTCCCTATAGTTATGGCTCTGATACCAATCTGTCACACCCCAACCAATGGCGGAAACATCGGGATGAGACGAAGTGTGAAGATTGCTCGAGACATCATAACGCTATTTGTTACAATAATTTAATAATCCAAATTTCATTTCCAAAATAAATGTCAAAACATTACAAGAAAAGCAAATAACAACATTGTTCAACATAACATAAACAAAATTGATACAACACTTTAAACCTAAACGTCTAAGTGAGTATTTAGGCATCTTTGCTATCCGTTTTCATTTCATCATCATCAACCTGTAACATGTTTAAAAATACAATTCAATGCAAAAGCAAAGGCGAGTATACAAGTTTGGTACGTACATAGCATAAGTTAAAAAGTGTGATCAATTCCTCATGGCAAGCATATGATTCAAGATAAACCTTAAATATGGCATGTGTCTAACATATCAAACCAAGAAAACGCAATATGCTCAAGACATAACCTCAAGTTTACGGGCGGGTCGTTAATCCTATAGCGCTACATATGTCAAGGTTTGGCTCGTACGAAGTTAATGATAAGTTCAACACATAAGAATAACCCAAGTTTAAAGTATCAAGTCATCACGTATACAAGCATGTTATAGGAACGTTCATGTGTTTAATAAAGTGTTCATGTGTAAGTTAATAGGTAAACATGTTACACCCCAAAAGTGGTAAAAGTAAAAAGGGGGAAATACGAGTATACTCACGGTTTACAAGTGGTGACTTGAAATTCCGAGAGCAAGTTTGTAGATGAATTAGTTCGGAGCACCTTGTCCTTCTACACAAGGAAACGTAGGTGTGTGAGTTTGGCGTATAACGGAAGATTATAGATTCGGAGTTTTTAATATATAGAAAGTAACATAGGTGAAAATAATCATCTTGTACGCATAACTCTTGTTCTTGACACTATTGAAACTCAAAAGAGTTGGTATGATTTCATGGATTCTAAGATCCATTAGAGTCGTAACAAGGGCATGGTCATAGATGATGTAACGTCCACTTAACAAATAACTATTAAGTCATCATCAAGTCTTAGTTACTTAGATGTATACATATAGAATAACTTAGATATTATATAGTTTACAAGTCTTATGATTCAAGCATGAGGTAGGAGATTAATGTCTCCATTTAGGTACCTCTTTGTGTCATAGAATACATACATGAGGTAGGAAGAACAAGCTTCCATTTAGGCACCTCTATTGTTCACCACTACACTTGTTGTTATAAACAACAAGGAGGGTCATGAACATACAAGTATCAAGGTATTAACAACAACTAATCTATAGCAAAACATCAAGTAATGAGTGGATTCTTATGAAGGATAGCCCAAGCTAATCCAACCATCACACATTCAACAAGTTTCACACTTGAACATTACTTGTGGGTAAAACCCTAATTAAAAACAGAAAGTTTATGAGGTTTTAACCTCTGATTTAGATGTCTCAACCTTGTTTTTAAGCTTAACCAACCATGGGATAAGTTGTAAGCATTAGGACATAGGTATGAGATGTGTTGGACACAAGTTGCATAGATTTAAACAAGTTTTTGATGAACATAAAAACAAACAGAAAGTTTATGGACTATTTCGGGGCATTTCCAGGTCTGATTTCTCCAAGGAGAAGTCTAGGAATCGAACCCCATGATTATACAAGCAAGTAGGAAAAAGAATCGAGTGAATCGGATAAGAATTGAGTGAGTTATGCTCATTTTCGTGAAGGGGTGTCAATCTACTCGAACCTTTGCTTTCAGCTACGGTTTGGAGGATGTTTTGAGAGTTTTTAGTGTTGCAAAAGTGGTAGGGAGGCTGGTTATAAGTGGTATTTATAGGGGGAAGGATTAGGGTTTCAATGGGTTGGGCTTTGGAAGTGTTTAGAAGGGGTTACACCTTGAAACTAGCCCACAAAACCCAACTATATGGGGCTGAATTTTGCTGAATTTGGGCTGCCATGTTTCTTTAGTTTTTTATTTTTTTAAAACATTATAATGAGTAATTTTATTAGTTAAGTTGTGTAATAATATGCAACAATGTTTCCCCTAACTTGTAACAAGGTGAAATATGAAATAAAACATGATTTAACTAGGCAAAAAGTGTAATGTACAAGTATGTAACATGTTTGTAAGTAACAAGTATATGTCACATATTTACAAGTTCAACATATGTTTGTAAGTATCACAAAGAAGTATCAAATGATCTCATGATTAATCGTATTATGGTGTATGTATAGTATGTAACAAGGAAATGCAAGTTTTCATTCATGATCAAAATCTCGAGTTTACAACGAGTACTAGAAGGAACGAGTACAATGATACAAAGCTTCCAAAATTAGCAACACGAGTAAGACAAGCTATAAATAGAAAGTACAAAACACAGGGCGTTACACCTATCCCAGAGATTGCAGATGGAAGCTGTTGGGGCTGGATTTTACTATAAATGATCCTTATACGTGATCCTGACAAATGATCCTTGTTTCTTTGGCAGATAGTGATCCTCAGCCAGACTTCAGGATCAGGATCATGGGACGATATGGTGATCCTTATACTAACGGTCATTTTCGATTACTACAATATTATTTTGCAGGAATATCTAGCAGGATATGCCCTACATATCATGATCCAGGGACGCGCTTTTACAAATATGGCAAGAGCTGAATTGAAGATGAACGTTGTGCCGGATATGGAAACATGGCTTGATCTAAGGGCAGCAATTTAGGCTAGATTATCTTTATTTCTAAAGGGGGTAATGAGCTGATTAGTGGTCTATCTACCTAAAATAAGTTACCTACACATGTATAAATACCCATCTTCCTCATTCGGAAGAACACACACAACATACGACACAACTCTCAACACTTAGACACTCAGTGATCCTTGTACTCAGCTCATTATCATCCGAAGTTGTAACTACATTTTTATTATATTGAAGTTGGTGATCGGTAGTTGCCATCACCCGAGGTTTTTTATGCCGGAGATCATACATTGATCAAGGGCTTTTTCCTCGTATAAATCATTGTGTCTTTGTATCTTTATCACAGAAGTGATCCTTTACTTTCATAGCTAACCAAGCATCATACCCCATTTACATAAAGTTTGGTTACATTATCCTTGTGTGATTTTTGACCAAAACAGTTTGGCGCCCACCGTGGGGCAATTGGTGCTTCATTCATAAAGAAAATCTTTTATTCAAAATCATTTCAAAGAGTTACATGGCTTCATCATTGAAGAACACTTCCACGGCGATGTCTGCAGTCACCTCAGCACAAACCACTCTACCTCCTCCACCGGCAGGATCCCAGAGAAATGCTGAGAAGAGACCAACCCCTTCTTTCTCTAAACCTCCATCTTCTTCTGCTATGAATTCTTCTATTCCCAGTACTAGTGATGTGTTTGCTTTAATTTTGCAGATGAAGGATCGTATGCAGCGGCAGGATGAAACTAATGACAGGATCCTCAGGGAGATTGGAGATCTCAAAAGACAAAAGAAAGCGGCAGAGGATCATTCCCCACTGATGCCTAAATCCTTGAGTTTTGAGACTCCAATGGTCACCTCTCAGCCATTAGGGATCCCAGACGTACAGATCACAGGGGAGACGAGAGGATTACATCTCAAGTCAGCAGCAATGACTCAGACATCGGGCTCGTATTTTCAGCCAGCAGGATCCTATCCTCAGTATATGGGATCCTTCATGAATCCGGGAGCCTATCCGGGGGCACAGCAGTTTCAAGGATCCTACTTTATCCCAGGATCATTCCAGGGCCAAGGATCCTCCTTTATCCCAGGATCATCCCAGGTTCAAGGATCCTCCTTCGTTCCAGGATCATCCCAGATACCAGGATCCTTACAGATGCCAGGATCCCTAAAAAGTTTGCAAACAGGGAGTCTAGATGTCCATCAAGGGGACTTCATTCCAATGCAGACTATTGCTTCCACTGGTCCCTCCGTTGTTCCAGAATCCCAGCGATATGGATTCCCTAACTTGAACCCAATGGGAGGTAACACTTTAAATAATTATCCTACCACTAACCATGGATTCATGCAGGATACAGGTACCAATCATGTTATGACCAGGGAACTACAGAAACTAAAGGACATGATCTCAAGTGTTCCAGGGGTAGTCAAGCCTATCCCAGAGATTGCAGATGGGAGCCACAAGGTATCTCGCTTTGCACCACCAATCTGTGATGCAGAGGTACCCAAAAGGTTCCATATCCCTACCATGAAGTTGTATGACGGCACAACGGATCCAGAGGAGCATATAGCACAATACAGGGAAAGGATGGAGATCAATCCTATCCCAGAAAAATTGAAGGAAGCATGCCTATGTAAAGGATTTGGATCTACTCTTACTGGATCAGCCCTTAAATGGCTGCTAAGTCTTCCCCCTTACTCTATTACTTCATTTGCTAATTTAGTTAATTTATTCAATAACCAATTCTCTTGTAGTAGAAAATTCGAAAAATTAACTAGTGATTTGTACAGGATAACTCAAAATCATAACGAATCATTAAGAGATTATATAACTAAATTTAGTAAAGAATCCTTGGATATTCCCAACTTGGATATGGCTACAGCTGTTGAAGCCTTCAAAATGGGACTTCTTAAGGATTCATTATTCTATGATGATCTTGTTATGACACCTTGCAGGAACTTAGATGAAGTAAGAACTCGAGCACTCAGGTTTATCCGGCTAGAGGATGACAAGAGGATCCAGGAGAGACAAGTAGGATCCCCAAAACAAGATAAGCAAGGATCCTCCTTCAAAAACAACAAGTTCAAATCCTA